>NC_045428.1:173737540-173965040 GCF_902635505.1 Sarcophilus harrisii | reverse complement strand
AATGCATAACAATCCCTCTGCAGCTTTTACAAGCAAACTTGAGCTGCTGTGTTGTAATAGCTGGAAAAGTTAATGTAGCTTGAACAAGGTTCCTAATTGTCCCTGTCTCTGTCATATTTGTCTACTTGAATGGTCCTAAATACCACAGCGATTAATTACTACAGAGCAGGTATTACAAGATGTTATCATCCTTCCCCAACTGTCTGGGTGAATGGAGAGAGGCAGTAGATTGTTACACTGTTTCATCTTTGCACTTCCTGTAAGGCACTTTAACCAGAAGATTTAATGTGTCAAAGTTAACTGCGTTCTCTAGCAGATATTCACATTCTAATTAAAGATTAAGAACGTAGTACATTACACTGTGATTTGTCATACATGGCTTGTTAAATAGGAAACCTACCGGGATTCCCTAACATTTTATAAACATTATTCAGGGCTTTTAATGTGGGCAAAGCAAAAAGATTATTCAGCTGCACTGCAGAATAGAGAGAGGGTCAACCTCTATCTATCCCCAGAAATAAATAAATAAACCCACAGCCAAATAAATAAATAAATGAAGTTGCAAATAAATAAATAAATAAATGTGTGAATGAATGGATAGATGAATGGACTTATCAATAAATAAATAAATGAAAGATAAATTGATGAATAAATAAATGAAAGAATTAATAGATGAATGAATGGACAAATAAACAAATGAATGGATGGATAGACTAATGGACAGTTAGAGAAATGAATGAATAAATAAATAACAAGTAGATGAATGAATGAATGAATGATGAAATAAATAAAATACATCTGAGTAGTTTGCAAACTTATTCTATGGAAATTTTATTTAAACTTCTTCTCATTTCCCTTTTTTTTTTTTTTTTTTTTTTTTGGCTTTAATTATTCTTTGGGTTTGTTTGGTTTTTTTTTTAACTTTTTTTATTTTGTGGTCAGCTATGCGAACCTAGGTAAGGAATCTTTGTTTAAATTAGAATACCAAAAGAAGAAGGAAAGATGAAACAGTTTTCAATATGCAGAATGTGGTTTCAGCTGATTCTAGCAGCACTGAACGGCAAACCACTTCCAGTATTAGTGGCAGAGGACTGGTTCACATTCTTTGATTGCCTGAGGAATAAATTAATGAGGTTACTGGAGACACTGGAAATTTGCATATTTACGGTTGCTTATTAGGTTGAGAGTGAATGCCAGGTGCACTGAATTTGGGGGATATAGGTTTTTGTTAAAAAAAAAAAAAAAAAAAAAAAAGCTATTTTTTCTTATGAAAAAAAGGTTGCCCTATCGCTAGAAAGAACATGCATAGGAAGCTGTTCAGACAGAACTCCCATTAGATGGCTATATGAATAATTATGATATAGTAGGAAGGCAAAGAAAGGGGGCTCTTACTTGAGAGCAATATTCTTTTAAGGTTTCCAAGTGCAGTTGTTTTAGGACCCAGAGAAAACAAATGCCATTTACTCTCTCTTTGGATTTTAGATTATAAATAATAGTGCTCGTGCAGTGCAGCATGTACTCAGTACCACCAAACAATGTAAAAAAAAAAAATCAAAGGAATCTTTGGTAATATTTACATTAGTAAATATCATAGCAGAAATTTCACCAATTCAGCTTGGAAGGAGGGAAGAATTTCTGAAGAAATAAGTACAAGATTGAACACTGGAATGTGTGTGTGACCCTCTCTCTAAGGAGTGAATATACACGGGTGCATTGTTGTCTGATTCCTGCCAGGGCTTTGGGAAAACACATTGTTTGAGCTGTTTGTATGTCATTATGGTGAGAAGTTTTTAACTACTGTGAGTAGTCTATTGGAGATGGCTGTCCTCTCTGCTATATCTCTGCAATTTATATGGGCATATTTTGTATTTCTCCTTGCCCTTAGAAATACTTCATAAAGCAGAATAATAACTGTTCATGTTTGTCACAGGGAGATTGGTGCAGTTGGTGAGACAGTGTCTTGCTTTTCCTGTCTATCAATTTATAAAGGTAGGTTCCTTGCTTTCATGAATTCTCATTCTTTTTTTTTTTTTTTTTTTTAAAGAAAATGATTGGTATCACCCAGTCCCAAGTAGCTGATCTATCAAAATCAAGCAGGGATAAGTGTTTCTTTGAGTAGTAATAATACACATTTTCAAATAGGCTCCATTCTGCCCCCTTGTTTCACTGGGTATTATGTAAAACTTTCCTTTCTTGGACAAGGCATGGAGTTGATCATCGCCCTATATATGACCAGAGGTCTTGTTAGAAAAATCCAATAACAATAAAATTGGTATTTTTTTAAAATTTCATTTGTGTGTATATTCAATATGAATTTTACTAGCTCTTAGTTTTTTTTTTTTTTTTTTTTTTTTTTTTTTTTTTTTTTTTTTTTTTTTTTTTTTGTCATAATCCCTAACTGGTAAAGAAGATTGAAAGCTCAGGGTTTTTATTTTTTTTATTAATTAATCTTTATATGTTAATATAGTCAGTATTTTCTTAGATAAAGTAAGTGGTACCATCTATTGTCTCACTAACATAAAAATAAAATAATATGATTATACGAGGTAATTTAGAAACTGTGATAAAAGCATTGCTTATAAGATGCACAAATTTAATAAATAATTATATTACATATTTATTATTATCTATTGATGATATTATTCTGAGGGGGAAATGCCTTTTTATCCAGAAACATCCACTGTATCTAAAACACTGAAGTCCAGGGTTTTTGTCATACACACAGCACAGATTTTTTTGATTATGTAGATTTTTTTCCCCTCTACTGCAGTTTCATATGCAAAGCATGCATCAGCCACATCCATGCTATCTCCTAAAGCAGTCATTCTGAAACCCAATCTGGGGACAGTGCAGACTAAATAAAATTTCATTTTGATTTGGCCTCCTGCTGCGAATGGGACTGCTTTGTTTCAGCCGACAGAATCAGCAAGCCAGAAAGGTATGTCCTGTTTTGCATGGCTGATGGTGTGACTTGAGGATCACAATCAGGCCGTTCATGGTCTCCGGGCTCGGAATCTCATCCACATCCTGTACTGTCTTTCTCTTTTCCTTTCTATTTGCTTTCCTTCTGTGCTGCCTGCCGTCTACCTGCGGGGCAAAACTATGGCAAACCCTAACACTATTGTTTATTTTGGCATATGTTTAATAGCTGCATAGCTGTTCAATTCCCCACCCCACCCCCCTTGCCTTTGTTTTGTTTTGTTTTTACCCTATTACCCACATTCTACTTCCTTATTTCCTAGGTATTGAATACAAAAATACTGACTTAAAAGAAAATTATGTAAGCACTGCTGTGGTGTTCCAGAGATTTTACTAGAATATTTGTAATGCTGAATTTTATTGTAAATTTGAAGATGTATTTAATAGCTTTTAAGGACTTTAGTTTCCATAGCCCTTTTGAGGTGCTTTGGCAGAAAAGCGATCACCCATTATAGTTAAGGGGAGAAAATAAAATAAAAACTATCTTCCAAAGGTATGAAAGTGTTTTGCTATCTTGTTATTTTGTAAGAGCGTTGTATTATTTGCCTAAAGGGCAGTTGTTAAGTACAATTCAATTTTAAGGGATGACCTTAGTCTGGAGTCATCTCATTAGAGATTAGATTGTTTTAAATGCTTTTCTTGGATTTGTCCCACCTTTTGCAGTATGGATGGGCAATCAGGGAAACAACCTGCTGTTTTATCCTCAGAAGAAGCTTCAGAAATGATGGCAAAGTGCCAAGAGGGTTCAATGTGGTATGAACTCATTTTAAGTACTTTTTTTTTTTTGTTGGGACCCTTCATTGCTACTTATATATTCAAATAATATTATGTGGGGAAAAGAGTTTTTGCCCCTTGTTTAAATATTAGCATGTCATTAATCTAGATTACAATGTGTCAATATGAAGATAGATACCATTTGTATAAAAGACAAATTGCATCAGATCAGAGAAGATTATTATTGCAATAAAACATACAAAGATGCATTTTGCCTCTTGGGTTAAGCAAAAATAATTCTGCACTGAATATAGAGTAATAAGTGAATATTTGCCATTAATTTCATGGGATTCCTAGAAGGAAGAAAAATTACTAATTAATTGTTTAGGGTCAACAATTTGTTTTTTTCCAGGTCCATTGTATGACTACTCCTTCCATATTTTGATGTTAATGAGGTACATGCCCCTGTTTTTGATCCAGGCTCTGACTTAGGTATAACTTGTCTAATGGATCACCCACACAATCTCTCCCCCAAAACAAGCTCTTAGCAGTCACCATTTTATATCTCTTGCCTGAACAAACTTGGAAAGAAAGGTTAAAATCAATGTTTTGGACTGTTCTTTGATGGCTTACTTATATACCATCTCCTGTATCTTGGAAACAAAGTAAAGGCAGGTTGAAGGAGAATTTAAATAAAATAATTAAATGTGATGAGTGGGGAAGTGTTTTGGTTTTTTTTTCATTTTGTAAAGGGGAAAATCTTATTCAAAGAACTAGTAAATTCTGTCATTTAGATGAAGAAATGAGTGTATGCAAATGTATGTAATAGGCATACACATATACATGTGTGTATATTTATATATATGTGTGTGTATAATATATATTTATACAAAAACAAAGTAGTTATTATTCCAAAGTAGTCATTATTTCTTCAGTTTTGTCAACTTCAACATTATAACCCTACTGTAACAACTTCTTATGGCTATTCCAACATGGTCTCCAGTAGACTGGCATTTCTTTCAATCTAAATTGTAAACATAAGGTGGAGGTAGAGAAAGACATCCTTATTAAACTAGACTTTATTAATTAAGTGAAATCATCAAAAAGTAAGCTATATATGTTGTTTTGATTCTTATAACCATTTTTCTCATGCCCATGATGATTCTCCGGATACAGCACCAGAACCATATTTTCCAATACTCTTCACTCATTCAACAGAATTTTATTGAGGGCCTACAACATGTGAGACAATTGAACATTTTGGATTTAATAAGGAATAATATGCAAATGAATACAGTTTTAGTAGAAAGAAAATTAAATTTTGAAAACACTCACAATATAAATTATCATTCTGGAGTCTCCCAGAAGTATTTAGTTTGCTGCTATTCTGGAGGGACCAAAAAAAAAACCCTTTACTGATATCATTAGAGATTTTTTTTTGTTGTTTCTTTTTATATATATATATATATATATATATATATATATATATATATACACTATGGTAAAGAAATTTACACATACATAACCCTCCTTCCTAATGTTATTGAAGACAATGTTCTTCGTTCTTCATTTAAAAAAATTAATTATTGAACTTGTCAAATTTTATACTTCTATGTTGATGTCCCAATGTGGTTCTATCCAAGGTCACTAAATACTATAAGTATAAAATAATATGGATATGGAATATGGACCCAATGTGATTTTTTTTCTCTTTGGAGTATGACTTGGACCTATGAACTCACCAGTATAGAGAGCTCCCTGTATGATATTTCTTTCCATCAATGTAACTTAGAAACTCATCTATCATTTATCGTCTTGGAGAACTGTCTCTGGACACCAATAAATTCAGTGAGACTTCCCCACTTTCAAAGTCAGTATATTTTAAAGGTAAGATATAAACACAAATCTTTTCATCTCTAAGGCTGACTTTCTATAGAGTACACCAACACTGACTCTTGATAAATCAGATATCTTAAATTAAAAGATTTTATATTCATATATATATATATATATGTGAATGTTTGCATAGTATAGCAACTTAAAACGGCACTAAGATTTTGTAACATCATGATCATGTATAATTATATACATACATGCACGTACATACACTGTTGATAGTGGAAACTAAAATGGGAATATCATCCACAGATATTTCTAGCAAAGAATTTTAGGAAGTAACTCCTTGCACATTAGAGTTATCTTTAATGGCACTTAAATGAAAAAATATGAACAAAAATATGTAATAAATATATTATAACGTGTATATAGTATGAATATATATTTATGTATCCATGAATGAATGGATATATACATATATACACATAGACATATATGTGTATATACATACATGCTTCAATATTTTCTTTTGTGTCAAGGAAGCAAAGTAATGCCATGTACAAGTAATCTTTTCCTATAATATTTTATCGAGGTATTTGAATATGATGATGCTATTTTAGACACCATTAACAACAGCATATATTCTTAATTTGCTAATGATGAGTTTGGCCTTTAGTGCAGGAGTTATCCCTCCTTCAACTGTGTCCCCATAGCAAAATGAATACCAAAACAATTCACTGAGAATAGTTTACTGTGAATGAAATCCAACATATACTTGCATAAAAAACTTGCTAAGCAGAAGTAGAGATATAGATGCAAAACTGCTTCCAACTTCCTTCATTCTTTTAAACTCCTATTTCTAGTTCTGGGTACTACTAAATTTCTAGGCCTAGACCTATGCAACTTGAAATAGACTATTTCCTCATAAGATACTGTCCTCATCAGTAGACTGTAATAAATTGGACAGGAAAGATAATTCATAACCATTTTGGAAGTTTATTGTGTTGCTGGTAGAAGAGTCATTTTTAACTTACTGGCCTAAAAGTTACAGGTAGAACAGTTCTTTAACTTTATTCTGTAAAATATAGTAAAAAATGCCTTAGACTTCAAAAGCTCACAAATATGCTAAGCAAAATTGCATGTCCAGAATACAATTAGCATTAACTTATGTTAAATAAATGAATAATGTTAAAGAAACAAACTTAAAACTCCCCCAAAATCCCTACAAAAAAACAAACAAAAAAAAAACATTATTTGACAAAGGCAAAGAAAAATCATAGAGAAAAAAAATTAATTAACTCTTCCTTTTCTATTTAGAGAAAGGGAGCTTCTTTAGAACTAAGGGGTCTTGAGAAGAAGGAGTAAATCTGAGTTTATTCAATCATACTGGAAGAAAGGTTATTGGAGAAATTGGATATCATTTCAAGTGATAGATGATGATCAAATGAGGTAATATTTGCAAAAAATGTTTAGCATAATGCTTTGCATTTAATAGGTGTTGAACAAATGGTTTTTTTTTTCTCTTCACTATCACAAAACAGTCAATATATTCCCTGGCTGATAGATCACTGATTTAAAGATTCTGTTTGTCTTATACACATACAAATTTGATCTAAGAAAATTTCAGAAAACATTTATGGCAACAAATTAAGAAAAAAACAAACCAAAAACAGATTCTATTTTAGCATTATAGACCACTAGTAGGTCAGTCTCTAAATTATTTTTACTTTCCTGATGTGACATAGCATTATAAAAAGTCTCAATTATTCATTTGCAACAGATTTACACAAAGTAAGATTTTTAGGAATTATGATATTCAAAGACAAGAGTGTATAATATTCATTAAGTCCAATGAACGTCTTGAAAAGTTGTATTTTGGGAAAGGAAGTAGTTGGTGTTCTTAACACAAAAGCTAGACTTTCAGTAATACATATACTTTGAAATAAAACTTATTGTACTTTCAAGAATACAGGAGAGAAAAATCTTTGAAAGCAGTTAGAATTTTGTCCACCACTCTGTGTTTTTGTAGAATACTATCGAAAACATATTAGAAGAAAAAAGAAAATTAATATTTAATTTTTATATAAAGTCTGTGTCTACCAAGTGGTATTTATAGGAAGAATAGAGTAACAACATTCTCAGCTCCATCATAAATCTAATATGCCCTGTTCAAAGAACAGGAAACAGTTTGATGTGATTAGAATTTAAAGATGAATAGAAATCTCTTCTAATGGAGTCTATTCCTTTGACTACCTACTATTAGAAAATATCTGAAAGACAATACAATCAATACAAAAGCACAATTGCAAAGACTGTCTTTACTAAATTATCTGGTCCCTTATAGTATGTCTATGTATGTGAAGAAATAGAAATTGTTTTGTATCAATACATTAATGATTTCATTGGACCAATTTATTATTACCAGTCAATATGCCATTTATGTATTTGTTATAAAGACTGAAGGAATCTGTTGTAATCTATAATACACTAAGAGAATATAGTACAAGTGCCTGTTACATTAAATAGTAGAGAAGTGGGGTGGAAAAAAGACTTCCCACATTTAAAGGTGCATTTGTTCTCTTCTAGTCCATTACAAATTGCTAGGCTTATAGTTGCATTTCCTTATTTAAAAAAATCTTATATTTTCTGTCAGCATTGAAGACCTGAACAAAATCAGTAGAAATAGAGTCTACTACATGAAATGAAAGGAAATAAATAAATGTATGTATGTATTGTATATATGCATATGTATATTCATATACACATATATGTATATGTTCACATGTATGTGAATGTACATGTATATACATATGCACATATACACATACATACATGTGTATTCATATGTATGTATTTATGTAGATAGATAGATAAAAGAATAACTAAAGTGTAAGGAATGGAAGTCTTTAAACTATCTAATTGTATTTTTAAAGTGTACTAATGAGAGTGAAGAACTAGGTGGTACAAGAGGATAAGAGTAGGAGTAATGGGATGAAATTAGGAAATAGGAAATTTAGGTTGATTACCAATTACCAATTGAAAATGTTCTTAATGTTGAGGTCTATTAGACTGTAGGGTAATCTTCTAAAGGAAGTGGAGGGACTCCTATTGCTTGAAATGTTTAAAATTAGAGTGGACATAGTACTATCAAAAAACACCCTGTTGTGAACAATCCTACCCTGTTGTGTAAAATGGACTAGTTCACTTCGTTTGTCTTTTCAGTTTCAAGCTACCGTAAAACTTAAAGAGAAAAGCCAAAAGTAACCAATTCTTCCCAATAAATACACTAATTTATCTAAATAATTTTTAAAAACAATTTATTCTGCCCAAAGTATGTAGTAGAAACCTAGCTTTCTGGTATATATATATTCCTATCCAGTACTTCCCATACCCCTACCACCACCAACAAAAGATTATTCTGAGGCATTCTTTTTTCTTTAACACCCAAAGCAACACTTTCTTCTGTCCAGAAGCAATTCACTCTTTAGACAAGTAAACATTAAAAGGGTCATGCAAGATAATGACATTTTATGTCTGTGCACCTGCATATGTGTGTATTGGTGTGTTTATATGAAGCTTGAACAATGGAATAGAGATAGGAAAGACAAGTAGAAGATAGTGTGTGTGAAGTGTATTATCTGGATCATTTCAACATTCTTCTGCATCCATGAAGCTAACACTCCACATCTGGGCCTCAACTTTTTCCCCTCACCTCATTTCCAAGCCTATATCTTCACTTTGAATATATGTTGAGAAAATTTTAACAAAATTTATGAACATCTGAAGACAGAGAGATAAAATTGAATTATCTTGGCGATTTTAATAAAATATAATTTTGAGCTTTTTGATCCTTGGGTTTGACCAATCATGATAGCTTGAAAAATAATAGGTCCATTTGGTAATATAGAAATTTTACATTTAATTATCATCTTACAAAGTCTTGGGAGGAGATAAATGAAACTATATGTATAAATTGCTAAAAATGAGGATGATTGATCTCCCTCTCATAATCCAATACTATCCCTTTGTACTGGCTGTCCTCCAATACCTAGAAAATTCTTCCCTTTACCTCCACCTCTTCATTTCCCTGGTTTCTTCCAAAACATAATTCAAATCTCACCTTCTACAAGAGAACTTTCCTAATCTGTTCCCATTTCCCCAAAACACACACACACTCACACATCTCTTCCCTCCAAGATTAGCTCCCACTTCCAATGTATGTAGCTTGTCAGTACAGAGTTGCTTACATGTCGTCTCCATTATTAGAACGGGAGCTCCCTCCAAACAGAAACTTCTGCCTTTCTTTGTATCCCAAGGATTTAGTGCAAAAAAAGAGATGAATAAATGTATGTTGTTGATTAGGATAAGAAAGGCAAAGTGATCTATGAGCATTATAGACTTTAATGATCATAGTGTGATTTCTAATGTTGAAGCAAAGAAATTGAAAAAGAGTTGAAACAAAAAATATCAGGAATATTCTTAGGTTTTGCTGCAAAATAATTAATACAATAATGTTCTAAAGAACTTTACATCCTTAGCCTTTAAATGGACTAAGCAGAATGGACAACTTGCATAATTATGATGTTTTGTGGGTAGGAATAGTTCTAGAGAATGAGACTTGGTAGTAAAAGAATGCAAAAAAAGAAATTATACTCTGATATGGACAAAATGGAACTAGAAATAAACATCCTAATGACCATGCCTGTTGCTTTGTGCTCTTATGAATTTGCACAGAAGTGCCCTTTATCTCACCAAGTATTTGTCTATACCATCCTTCCTTCTCACCTGTTTCTTACTTTTCTGTAACAAGTTAACAAGCATTTAGCAAGCACTTACTATGGTCCAGGCTAGTCAAGTTCTAAGTATAAAAAAGGCAAAGCAGTAGCTGTTCTTAGAAGTCACATTTGTATGGAGGAGCTTACAGTCTAATCATCTGTGAACCACTGGCATGACAGAAAATATTTTGAAAAGGACATCAGAATAGATACAGGGATATTAGAGATCTTATAACAAAATGAATATAATCAAGCACGAAGATGTAGATTCAAATCTCATCTAAGACACTAATTAACTGCATGGTCATAAGCAAATTACAAACTCCTTATTCTTCAGTTTCCTCTTCTGTAAAAATGAGTGTAAAAATGCTCATGCAGCCATTATGAGGCATGTTGAAGATAATGTAGGTAAAATATTTTGCAAACTTTAAAGTTTCATACACAATGTCAATTGTTAGTGTGGTTCTTGCCACAGGTGGGGAGACTGTGTGTGTGTGTGTGTGTATGTAACTATACAATATGGTGAGGGAGAGGAAGAGGTCAAAGGAGACATTGTCATATTTTGTCTTTAAAAACATTATAGGTCTGTTGCTTCATCGATATGGAAATTCCCTACAATGCAGTAAATCAAAAGCCATTCATGACTGCTGATCCTTAACCACATCCATCCCCAAAGAAGGACCTCCCCAAGGAAGGATTTTTCTTGCTTACTCTTAACATCACATTCTAACAATGGAGCACATTGGCTGCCCAACAGTTATCTCTCAATCTTACCACATGGCCAGCTTATACTTTTTCCCCTAAATATGTTGATAATATTTTTATTTTTATTTTTTCAACATTCAAAAAAGCATGTATCAAGTGTTTACTACATGCAGGCATGGATAAATCTGGTCAGACTATAAAGATCAATAAGATCCAAAGAATATGTTCTGACACTTCAGAAGGAGAAACTGTATCCAGTGAGATATAATTAGAGAAAAATACTTCATGAAGTAGATAGGACCTGAGGTGAGCTTTGAAGAACATAAAGAATTTCATCAACAAAGAGATATTTGCAATAAGGAGAAAATGGCATTATGATCATAGAAGACAATGTTACCAATGTATACAAAGACATAGAAGCTAGAAATAGCAAGGTGACTTTAGGAAATATTTTGATTTGGCTGAATTTAAGTCAAAGAGGCCGATAACATAAGAGTCTAGAAAAGGTGATTTGGTGATTTACAACTGTTGTTTGTACATGGACTTTGAATGTCAGATTAAGGAGTTTAGATTTTTGTCGATAGAAAACAGGAATACAGTTTTTGAGTAAGGAAGTAGTGTAATTAGAGTGGCATTTTAGGAAAATCCTTCAGCAGCTATATCTAGAATAGTTTAGAATGTAGAAAGATTTAAGGGATAAAAATTGCTTAGGGGACTAATGAGATAGTACATGATTTAGCTCATTTTTAGATAAAATAAAAATTTTTTCAATCTAAAATTATGTCCATATTATTTTCACCCAAAGGAAATGGTCTTTTAAGGTAGACTAGTTCTTCTGATGTGAGTTCAGCAATCTAAACCATCTGGAATTATCTCCTAACCTTTAGATGGAGACTAGCAAGGAGGGAATAGGGCTGTAGTAATCACTTCTGAAGGTGTCAGAGAAAGAATAACAACAATATTTAAAAAGATCTCATACTTATCAGGTCAAAAAAGCACATATCTAAATATTATACATTAAAAAATATGAATTTAAATATAGGCTTTGCTCTTCCATTTCAAGAATCTTATTTTAGATGACAAGTTTGGGGCTTTTTAGATAAATATTGAAATATATAATTAACAGGGATATGCTGAAACCAACTCAAACTGGTTTGAGAGAACCAATTGCTAAATTATTAATATAGGGATATCTACATGGGATAGTGGATAGACAATTTGTCCTGAATTTAGGAAGACTTGAGTTCAAATCTGGCCTCAGACACTTAACACTTAGCTACCTATGTGACCCTGGGTACTTAATCCCAACTGTCTCACATACAAAAAAATTTTTTTTCATAGTATTTAAATATTGAATATTAATAAAGGCTAAAAATTAGGGTTTGACATGTTTTGTTGACTGCTTAGACTAAAGAAAAGTGATGGATATGTATGTCAATAGTACAGGTGAAACTGAAAAACTAATTTTGTACACATTTTTGAAAGAATTAGTTACACATTTTCTAACATGGATCTACTTTATGATTTTATTAGATTTTGATCTAATATTCCAACAATAGAAAGGAGAGTTTACCTTAATTTTTTAAAAGGTTAAGATTTAACATGGTGAGGACTTCCATTTAGACTCATTTAGTAAAAAAAAAATGAAAATGTTACTGATCCTTGCGTACAAAAAGTACATCATAAAACAAAGTAAATCATAGACCTCAAAAAGGATTGCCATTCATGAGATCTTTTCTTTATCCAATTCTACAACAACAAAAAGAATTGATTAACAGGGATGCAGATCTCTGCTTAGTCTCAGAACTTAAAAAAAAAAAAAAAACCTGCCTAACAATAGAAAAAGCACTTTGTAAAGGATATATATGCATATCTCTTCATGTTAAAGTACCAAGAAAAAACTGGAATAACTATATGTGTCACAGGTTTTGTAGAATCCCTATATTAGGAACTGGATTAACAGAGGTGTCAAACTCAAGTGTACCTCAATCCACGTTAAAACATAATTAGGAAATTTTTGATGAAATTAATAAAAAAATTAATATTATATGTTACTATACACATATGTATATATGTAATATTAATTTGTAGTTTTCTTATTCAATGTGGCCAGCAAGGATCCTTGTGTATTTGATATAGTAATTTTCTTGGTTTCTGAAACCCAGACAGCAGACAGAAAGAGTTAAAATTTCATTGAGTTATATTACTGCTAAATTTACTTGTTGAATTTATTACTTGATTTTATATATGGTTATTTATATATAATAGTAGTCACTCTAATAAAGCATAAAGTGATAAAAATGTTCTTTCACTGTTGCAAAATGATAAAGAACAAAAAATGCCTGAAAGAAGAGAAATGACTCCTTTGGAGAAATAGAAGTTCCATGATGATGGAATATTTTCAGAAACTTTTGATATATTGTTGCTGATTATTTTATTCCTTTTTCTTTCTTCTTTAAAGATATTGTTTCTTATATGGGGTGGTTTTCTAGAAAAGAGAAGGAAAAGTATATTTGGAGAAATATTGGTGATATAGAAACCAATAGATATCAAAATTATTTTTATTTGCAATAAACAGAAATGATCACAGTTCATTGAGAAAGGAAGTAGGGTAAACAGCTATCTAACTGTCAGTAGATGATATGAGAAATTAAAATTTTACTTTCTACATTTACCAAATACTTCCATTCCTATATTTTTAAATGTACCTATCACATTTGGCCCCCCCTCTTCATTTACACTGACAACATGTTAGTTCAGGTCCTTATCTCTTTTCCCATAGAATATTGTAATAACTTCCTTTTTGTTCTTCCTGTTGCCGTTCACTATTATCTATTCTCCAAACCACTGAACAAAGATTACTCAAGAGCTTTCAGTGATTATTAATGATTGACCAAACTAAAATCCTGAATCTGACCTTCAATGTTCTCCATAATAAGACTTCACCATCTATCTACCCTTATCTCAATTTCCTCTAAGGCTGTTATATTTTATATGAGTTGGACTGCCCTCTTCACCATTTTCTTCATCATCCCCACAGACATTTCTGTGTTTTTGTATAATTTCCCTATGCCTGTAATGGACTCTTTCTCCCTTTCTTCCCTATCTCCACCTAGCAAAGTCCTTCCCTTCTTTAAAATGGAATGCAAACTCCTCTATGGGTCTTTCTTTCATCTTTCTCCCTCTACCTCCAACGGAAAGCAATATGTCCCAATTCAAATTTCTCTCTCTTATTAGTTTTTTTCAACCTGAGGCAATTGGGGTTAAGTGACTTGCCCAGTGTCACACAGCTAGAAAGTGTTAAGTGTCTTGAGGCCAGATTTGAACTCAGCTCCCCTTGACTTCATTACTGATGCTCTATCCATTATACTGCCCCACCAGTTTAAATTTCTCATGTAATTTTGCAAAGACTTCTCATTTGCTCTCATTTCTCAGGGTTGTCTTAACAGTCAATGAAATATGCATAAAGAATTTTGCAAACCTTAAGGTATCACACACATTCCTTTACTCTCATAATCATTCTTGTATTAGGGTGTGGGCCCATTAGATTCTAAATTTCTTGAGAAGAGGAACTGTGTCTTATTGTAATGCCAATATCTAACATATCTTTCACATATTAGGAACTTAATATGTGTTTGTTAGCTCCATGAGAGCAGGGGAATATTTTACTTTAGTTTTTCAGTTCCTAGTACCTACTAGGTACTAGAGCATAGGAGGTGTTTAGTAAATACATGCTGAATTGAAATGAATCCAAATTACACACACACACACACACACACACATATGAATTGATTTTCCATCAAAACCACTGAAGTTAAGTCATGAACAATATTTAGCACAGAGTGGGTTGACCTCAGTTACAGTGAAATAAGAAAGCCAGGCCATTGATTGGGTTGTTTATAAGTGAACCTACAGTCATAACATGGCTAATTCACATGTGATTTTTCCTAGTTTAAAAAAAATTGGTTACCACTGCACTCCACATTTGTGAATGAAAAGGGCAAGACCATAGGCACAGAATGAAAAGAGAAACTTATTGACAAGTATAAGGTTTTAGAAATAAATAAGGGACTTAAAATTGGTTTTATGCTTTCCTATTGTAGGAAAATAATAATCATAGCTAAGAAAAGCATTAATATGGTATGTATATAACACTCTTAGAAATTTTAATTTAGCGATTTAAAATAACTTTAACCACTGATAAATTGGTAAATGGTCAAAGGCAAGTTAGTAGGTTTTAGTAGATGTCTAGCCTGCTCTACAATGCACAGAATGACATTTTCTACCTTATTAATAAAATAAGGAGAATGTTTTTAGCATTCTGGGCTTTTGAGGGTATTTTATTCGTGTGTGTGTGTGTGTGTGTGTGTGTGTGTGTGTGTGTGTGTGTGTGAAGCAAAGCAGCATGGTGCTTCAAAGACATGTTCAGAGATGTGACGTAAATTGAAATGGCAGTGTATCATAATGCAGCACAACAGGTGCACAAAATAGATGTTCAAAATGGTTTCTATTATTTGGCTTTTTTGGAATCAAATCAGAATCAAGAACAATAGTGGCCATTTCAGATAAATTACTTCTGCACGTTCTTGCAGATTGAGCAGCTGGAAAGGAGGGAGGGGGAAGCGGGGGTGCTTGCTATTTGGAAGGTGGATGCAAATACACTGTGTATACAGTACATTAAGTTTTTGCCTTTCATATGTACTGATAAAAGTAGCTTTCTTGTGAGTATTACATGTTTTATTAATATCTCATTTAAACAATTAAATGGCACAACTCTGAAGGCAGTTGCTAAGATAAAAGTTTACAGACAATCCATTATTTTGTTGAAACAACCCCTTTTTAAAAGTCCACAGAGATATAATTTAGTAATTTAAGTCCTATACAGGATTTTTTAATAAACTGTTACCCATCCATACCATTTTGTTCTAGGTACTAATATTATTTCCCCTTTGTTTAGTGTCCCAGAGTGAGGATTATTAATGATTTTAAGTGGGGATGGACCTAGGTCTTTTTCCATATCATTATCATCCTCTGCCCACTCTCTGGTTATTTTAGTCCCATTAGAGTTGAAATTTTTGTGTAGCAGAGGAAAAGATTGGTTATTTTTTTAATCCTTTATGCTAACATTTTCTATTTTAATAGGCATAATTCAGAAAGAGAGCTAGAGATAGAGAGAGGGAAAAGGAGACCCCGTCTGGTTAAGGGGGAATATATAATTGGTTGTAGTAGGATTAAACTATTATTAGTATATACTACTAATGGATGCCCCACAAAGAACTCGTGGCAAAACCATTAGTTATAAAGAAATTTAAGCAAGCTGAAGAGTATTTCTATTATTACAGTCCTACTTATACACAGCTTGTTTTTTCTATCATTTGAAATGAACACTGGGCTTATTTTATGTGCATGTGTGTATACATACACACATGCATACACACATATATATAGTGCATATATATATATATATATTTATTTTTAAATACTGAGTTATTTTATTCTAAAAATGAACTCTTTCCCCTCATAACTCAAGACCTGATATTTATTTAACAGAATAACCAAGCAGTGATAAAAATTACTGCTCTGATCATAAATGCAACCAGGAGATTTTACACACATACATACATACATACATATATACACACATATCTATATATATGTATAACACATCTATATTATACTACATACATATATATATTTATACTACATATATATCTGGTATAATGTATGGAAAAACAATTGTATATATGGCATACTATGATGTATATTTAATAGTATTTGGAATAATAATGATAATATGGTATTTTATATTTATATATGTATGTCCACATACACACAACCCACACACACACCCACACACCCACACACACACACACACACACATATATATATATATATATATATAATATATATATATATCATCCCCAGATGATTAACAGAATACCTAAGTAGTGATTTCCATCATTAATCTGTGATCATGTAACCAATAAATGGGAGCAAATAAAAGAAGTTATATAATAAAATAATTTTAAAAACAACTCTTAAATATTCAAAAATTAAAAGAAAAATAAAACAGAAGCAGAAAATCACTCTGTGTTTTTATTTCAATGATAATACATTTCAGTGCCATGTTCTTTTGTTGGCATCATAGGTGAAGACCAAATGGAAAGTGAACATCAATATAGTTTCACAGATGTGTTAGATAATATGTTTAAGTGTATGTGAAGGATAACTCTCTGTTTTATATATTTATCATATCCATCACTCTCCAATTAAGTTGTGTAAATAAATATGACGAATTCTTTACACCTTATTTTTTCAACTCTTCTTCTTATAAATTGAATATTGAAGGGGACATAGTATAGATTTAATGAGGCCAACAATGGAGCAATAATAAAGCATCATTGACACTTCTAAGCTATTCACTAATACCCATGGTATGTAATTTCAAAATATGCAATTTCAAGGAGGAATTGCTGCTACTTTTACTATAATTCATAATTTTGAATGTTTGTAAAGTGCCTAGAGCTCCCCAGAGAAAAATCACTCCATAATGATGGTGATTACTTTGAGGCTTCTGTATTTAAAGTTGTGTAACAATTAGTACTTGAAGTCTTAATCAAGTGCAAAGTTTGAATAATATTCTTCCCCAAGTGATTTTTCCCCTATAATTTGTATCCTGGATTTGCCTGAATTTTCTTGGAATTCCTTCCATCTTCTTAATGCCCTGTCTTTCCAACTGTGAATGCATTAACTAAAGGATAAAGGAACCAAATGATGGTGTTATGACAGAAACAAAGTTTTGACCCTAAATTCAATGTTTATGCAAATAGTTTCACATGATAAGGTGTCCAATTATATGTCACACATAAAAGGGTTGTAGTCCAACTCCCTCTGCATAGAAGCAAGGCTCCATTTTTTGATGTTCATTTTTGCTTTTACAAATGGGTTTCAGTTTGCGTGTAAGGAATAAAAAGTTCTTTGCATGAAAAAATAGCATTTTAAGATGTTTGAAAACTTAGTGTTGGAAATGATTTTTCCCCTTTTTATTCATTTTTATTACTTTCCAAGTAAAAACTCCATAGATTCAAAAGCCAAAGGGCCTTTTGAAAAATGCCACTTTAAGGTTTCAGCCAAGAGCCACAGCTGAACCGACAAGGGAGGGTTCTAACAAGACAGTTGCTAGCTGCCGGCTACAGTTCCCACTTTTGTTTCCTATGGAAACTAACATGGGGCAAATTGAAAGAGTGATTATTTTAAGGCTCCACTGTCTTTCCTGATCCAGTGTCTACAGTATTTTCATAGAAAATGGGAGCAGGAAAGGCAGGGGGAGATGTCAGACCTTGTCAGTTTCAGCTGTGGTTGTTGGCAGAGAACTGAAAGTCCTATTTTTCAAATAGGCTACAGAAATCTGTGCTATTTTTTACTTTTAAAATGAAAATGCAAGTTGAACATTTACTTCACCTTTACCTGTTCCTTCTTTTTCTTTTTTGTGCATTGTAGTATGCCAAGAGGAAAAATGGCAAAATTCCTCTGTTGATGGTGAAGGACTGCCCTATCCAAACTTACCCCAATAAATCATCCCAGCACTGTGGATTCTCTTTAACTGATTCTCTTTTCTTATGTATATATCATTAAATTTATTACTCAATATAGTCATCTTAATTATTCAGAGGATGACAATCCAGCCTGTGGATCATCTAGGTTTTTTTTACATTCTACACTTTGTTCTCCTACTGCCTGCTATTGAAATACTTTGTGCTTCATTTGTACCATCATGAAAAGAGAGGGAAGGAGAAATAAGAAGAAAATTAAATCTACTGTTATGGACAAGACAATGAAAACATTCATTTGCCAGAATGTTGAAATTAGTTGTTTTAATAAAAGACTTTAGTATATGTGTGTGTATTTAACCTACTTTTACTTCAGCTTCTACAAAAACACTTGTAATTGGCACATTTCCTATATTTTAGTTCTATATTTTTTACTTTTATATTCAAATACTTTTGAAACTTCATTTATTCTCAACTTTCTATTGCTATTTAATCATTTGAATAATGCTACATTTTTAATCAGAATTTTGTTTTTAGGATGCTAAAATGTATCTGCATTTGGAATAGCTTCCTTAGATAATACTTTGCTACCACAGATAATCATTTCTTCAATATGAATCCACTGACTCATAAGCAACCTTCTTTCTAAAAGAAAAAAAAAATCTAAAACTATTTTAAAAATTGCGGTTCTTTTTTTAAGCATATTGATTTTTTTTTTTCTTGGGGGGAGTGAAGTAGGGAGATCACATGTCTTAAAATTTTAAAAAGCATCCTTGGTGTGATTCCAGTTCTGGGTAGGTTATTCTGCTTTATGAAAGAAGCTTACAGTTTTCCCTTTAAACATTTTAACTTATTTCTCTCAAAAACTATGCATATGACCCCTTCTCTCTACTTACAAAGCTTAGTTTAGGGCTTCATTATCTCCCTTATAGATTATTGAAGCAGCCTCCAAAATGGTCTTTGTGCTTCACATGTCTCAAGCCTTATAACCATCCTACATGCTACCAAGTTTCCTTAAGTTTCCTTAACCACAAACCTGATCATATGATTGCCTTCTACTCAACCAACTCCCAATAGTTTCCTATTGCCTTTAGGATAAAATATAAATGTCTTTGTTTAGCTTTTAACACACTATACCAGGGTCCAATCTATCTTCCTATTTTCATTTATTGGATATTACTTTACTCCACATTCTGCAATTCAAACTGGCCTTCTCTCTGTCACTCACTCATAATACTTCATTTTTCATATCTATACCGTAGCAATGTCCATTCCCCCATGGCTTAAATGAATTCTTCTTTACCTGTGCTTAATAGAGTCTCTTCCTCTCCCTCTCCCTCTCTTTATCTTTCTCCTTCCCTCCCTCCCTCCATCTCCCTCTCTTTCTCCTTCCCTCCCTCCATCCCGCTCTCTCTTCTTCCCTCCTTCCTTCCCTCCCTTCCTCCCTCTCTTTCTCTCTTTTTCCCTCTCTCCCTTCCTCTTTCTACTCCCTCTCCCCTTCTCTCTTTCTGTCAGAATTTCACTGATCTAGATTTTGTGTATTATATAGAAATTGAGAAGTATTTCCCGAGCATAGATATGCTTCTTAAATCTCTGTCAACATATCTATTAAAAGTTAATTGTATGATGATAATAATATCTTTTATAAAATTACATTATTAAATTTTGATAATGTATTAATTTTAATAATGCCATTAAAACTTATTATATTATTTTTTAAAAAGTTCATTGTAAAGAGATTTGTATTTTCATTCACTTAAAGTCAAATGTGATATGGTATTTTCCTCAATATATCAAATGCCTATTTTTTAAGACTGATTAAAATAGACATTCTTCAGTTAAAAATCAGGCATGTGCACAAATATATGAATGCAAAAAATTAATATATCTTATTACTCTTTTTGATATTTAAAAAAGATTTATTCATTTAAAGTAAAATATTTATTTTGTCTATTTTGGGAAACAGCAGACTTAAGTACAGTGGTAAATGCTGTTCCATGATGAATTTACATCTTCATAATATTTGTTTGCTTCATAAAGGTTCAATTATCCAAAAAGAGTGGTGGCTAGTATCTTTCTGCTTAGAGGAATCAATAATTCAATTAATAGGCATGTATTCTGCTGGCCTACTATTTGGTAGGCACCGAATAGATGGACCACATACAAAGAAAACATCAAATAATACCATCCTCAAGGAAATATATTCTGTTACATGAAAATGATGTGTATACTTTGAAATTCCAGAATAAAGTAGAAATAAAGTTGGCCCAAAGAATTCAGATAAGAAGAACAAATCTGTCAGAAATAACTGAATAAATGAGACCAAGGTATATATTGATTTAAATTCTCTGGACATAATACTTTTATTTGGGGCCTTGTTTTCCTATTTACTTGGAAAGATTGGTTAGATGAGTAGAAGAGTTCATGTTTCTTAAAGGGAAAATTAATAGTAACATTTTTATCCCATTTTATAGCTGATAAAACTAAGGCCCAGAAAAATTAAGCAATTATCCCAATATATCATAGCTATTAAAGATTTACATTTTGGAAGAAGGATTGGAGCCAGTCTCTTCCAATTACAAATCTAGTGCTCCTTTCCTTATCCTTTAAACCTGTTTTGCATAATATCATCACCCAAAATTTTACTTTAAAAACTCATGAAATAATGTATCAAGAATAGTAATAACAACATTGATGTAGTACTTCAGTGTTACAGATTATTTCATCTGCATACATGGAACATATTGATATTTGAAACATTACTGCTTATTTTTGTTATTCCTATTTTATCAATAAGCAGTTTAGAATTATGGTTTGAGAACTGTTTTGAGAAATACTCTGAAAAAACTAATAGTTAAACTTACAAATATTTCTTTTTTAATTAAAGATTTTTATTTTCAAAATATACACATGGATAATTTTCAATATTCACTCTTGCAAAACTTTGTGTTATAATTTTTTCTCTCCCTTCCCTCTACCCTATTCCCTAGATGGCATGTAATCTAATATATGTTAAACATGTATAATATTTCTATACATATTTCCACAAATATCATGCTACACAAGAAAAATCAGATCAAAAATGAAAAAATGATAAAGAAAACAAAATGTAAGCAAACAATAGCAAAAAGAGTGAAAATACTATGTTGTGATCCACACTCAGTTCCCACAGTCCTCTCTCTGGTTGCAGATGGCTCTCTTCATCACAAGACCATTGAGACTGATCTGAATCAACTGATGAATATTTCTAAAAATTTATGGAAGCTGATTAGCAGAGCTCTGAAAGCACTTGTATTCTGTAGGCAGTATTCTCATTAGTTCATTTGAAAGTGATGATCAGAAAACAGTCTCTAGTACCTATGTGCCTTCTTTCTCCCTTCCTCTGTTCTATGGTTTATTGGTCTATGCTTAAATAAGTAAAAGAAAGGACTATGAGTGAGTGAATCACTGATAATTTTATAAAAGCTAACAATTTAAATTTGGTGATCCCTCATTTGTTGTGTGTAGCTAGCTATTTACTCACATATGATAATAATAACATATTTATAAGACACTTTAACATTTAGAAGCTGCCTCCCTCTCAATTCCTTGAGCAATAAATGGCACAATAATGATCTTCACTTTATAGATAAGGAAATAGATGCAGTAAAAAATGTCATGGTTTTTAAACAAATTGTTTTACTGTCAGTATTCCCTAATGAAGAATGGTGGATTCATCACTAAGCAAATTCTCATGACTGACAACTGGGTGCCTAGTGATGTGAAGGCACCACATCTCTCATTCATTTTTGAAGTACAATAGAATACAGCTCCTCTCCTCTCTTCTCCAGATCACCAGGCCATTCTTAATTACTCTGTAATAATTATTCTGGAATGATCATGTCATCTCCTTACTCAGGGAGAACATTTCAATCATTTGAGGCCTAAGGAAAAGTAAATTATCCAAGGTAAATCAAAATTATATACTTTCCTATTTTCTATCAAATTCGGATCTGTCATTCTATTGAATTGTCCATTTGCTGACAGAAGTTGACCTTGTTGCCTATATTAGTGAGATTAAACTAATTAATTGATGTGCTTTTCTTCCCCAAATTCTCCATATTTTCACTCTATTTCCCTTTTATTCCAAGAAAAATAGACACTTTTGTGTCTTCTGTGTGTTTCATTCATTCATATCCTTAGAATAAGAAAGGAACTTGACATTTCAGCTAATCCAATGAGCAAACAATTAATGTCACTCATTTAAAATCACACAGTAGGAAGTTGTAGACCTGGGATTTGAAGTCAGGTCCTCCGTGATACAGTGCTAGAAATCTTGACCTGGGACAACAATGATTGATAAATTAATTTGGTCAAAAATGATTAATGAATCATAACTTCTTGGGTCCAATCATTTAAAAATTATCATTTACTATCAGCTAGATCTCATTTCTTCATCTTCTCCACAGGGGTGAAATAAGAGAATGTGTCAAATGTCTTGCTGAAATACAGGGCAGGCAAAGTGTGTCTATGTGTGTGTATGTGTGTGTGTGTGTGTCTGTGTGTGTATGAAAGTGACTGGTATCATAAGAGAGACTGGAGGTGCTATAAAGACAAGGAGAACAAAGGGAATGCTTAACTCAAAGAAGGGAGAACTTAGGTGAGAAAGGTATGAAATACTGTCATATAGAACAATAATTACATTTGCTCGGTTTGACCTTGGAGGAACAATAAATTACAACCAAGAAACATTTCTTAAAAATTTACTGTATAAAAAACATTATGGATAAGAAGTGAAGAAGATAGAAATTCCTCCCCAAAGTAAGTTGTCACAGGGCAGGTTTCACTTCAATTGGAAGAGCAACTTTCTAATAGTTAGACTTCCATAAAAACAAGAATGAGTTGTTTTGAGAATAGTAGGTGAAAATAACAAGCTTTCCATTACTGGACATCTTGAAACAAAGACCAATTGAACATCTAGGGGAGCATTGTATGGAGGAATTCTATTTTTGTAGAGGCTGAACTTATGAGAAAATTTCTAAATTTCTTATTCTACTATTCTGTCTTTATGGCATCAGCATGCTATTCATTTTTTCTCTAGTAAATTGGAATATAGAAATGTAATATTTTGTTGTTTTTATCTTGTCATCTATTAATAAAAGATCATTAGCTTTTTGAAATGTTACTATTAATTTTCCCTTTAAGAAACATGAACTCTTCTACTCATCTAACCAATCTTTCCAAGTGAATAGAAAACAAGGCCCCAAATAAAAGTACTATGTCCAGAGAATTTAAACCAATATATAACTTGGTCCCATTCAGTTATTTCTGACAGATTTGTTCTTCTTATCTGAATTCTTTGAGCCAACTTTATTTCTGCTTTATTCTGGAATTTCAAAGTATACACATCATTTTTGTGTAACAGAATATATTTCCTTGAGTGTAGTATTGTTTGATGTCTTCTTTGTATATGGTTTACCTATTCAGTGCCTACCAGATAGGAGGCCAGCAGAATAAATGCCCATTAATTGAATTATTGATTCCTCTAAGCAGAAAGATACTAGCCACCACTCTTTTTGGATAATTGAACCTTTATGAAGCAAACAAATATTATGAAGATGTAAATTCATCATGGAACAGCATTTACCACTGTACCCAAGTCTGCTGTTTCCCAAAATAAACAAAATAAATATTTTCTTTAAATTTAAATTTATTTTAAGATTAGCTATATGACCTAATTGTTGTGAAGATTCAAAATTTTATTTAAAAAAAAAACATCTAGTCTGGGGGTAGTTAGGTGGTGCAATGGATAGAGCACCAGCACTGAAGTCAGTAGGACCTGAGTTCAAATATGGCCTCAAACACTTAACATTTCTTAGCAGTATGACCCTGGACATGTCACTTAACCCCAAATGCCTCAAGAAAAAAAAAATCTAGTCTTACCATATCTTCATTCTTATTTAGGCTCCATTGCTGACTCTCTGGTCTTCTATCATGCTTTCACCAATCCTACTTTAATCTTTCTTTTTCTTTTTTTCAGCTTTCTTTTATGTGTTGTCATTCTCTTATAAGATCCATGAAGGCAGGGACTGTCTTTCTGCTATTCGTGTACCCAGTATTTGGCACAATGGTAAATACTTAATAAATGCTATTTGATTTGATTTTTATCAAATGATATAATGTGTGTAATTCACTTTATAAACTATAATGCATTATGCAAATATTAGTTGTTCTTATTATGAAAACCTTCAGTCATTTCAGTCATGTCCAACTTCCCATGATCCCATTGGAGTTTTCTTGACAAAGATACTGGAGTGGTTTGTCATTTCCTTTTCCAGCTCATTTTACAGGTGAAAAAATTTAGACATACAAAATTAGGAGGCCTGTCTAGTGTTGCACAGCTAGTAAATGATTGAGTCTAGAGTTGAATTCATTGAATTTCTGACTCCAGACCAAGTACTCTATCTACTGTGCTACCTAAGTTCCCCATTTGGAATCTGGAATTTTTATTAGGGGGAAGAGAGGAATAGAAGAGGTCAAAGAGGACAAAAGAATTTGTTTCTGAGTAAGTAGGATAATAACAGTATATTGAACTATATATTAGCCTCACTTGTCCTGAAAGTTATATACTACCATATAATTTTATTAGAAAGCGGCAAATGACAAAATATCAAAGACATATCTTAAGCATGCCCATATACAGATACAATTTCTATGAGTATTGTCAGTAGAAATTCTTGTCAGTCTTCTGTACCTTCCATATATTTTTTTCAGCATGATGAAAATTGATGTTAAGAATGTATATCTGAGAGTCTACAACATCATGAATAAATTGAATTATATTCAGTCTACTGGACATAGTAAGGCAAAAAAGTAGATTAATACAGTTTATAAAGATTTTTAACATCTAGTATTAGAGCAAAAAGTTTTCTATTTAACCCTTAGTTAACCAAAAATAGAATTAATCCAAGGTCTGTGTAAGTTAATTGTACTTATATGGAAAGCAATTAGGTCCAATAGCAAAATGTTTATAATTCACATTTTGCTGATAAGAAAATCTTCCAGTGTTCAATCAAAACCCAATATGCTAAGCCTAGGCAAAACTTTTAAAGAAATGAAAAATAAGTACATAAAATACAAAGTTTTTGTGCTTTTACTAAAAAATTCAGAAAAGCACATTTACCCCAAACTATCAATGAACTGCTAATTAGAAATGCTTAAAGCAAACATCCAAGTGAATGAATGCTAGAATTCTATGAACTAGGATCACTTCTTTCTACACAGTTTCATCTCCAATTAATTTCTAGTATAATCTTAGATGTTTAACTTAATTCAGATATGCCTTTGAAAAAAATTAAGTGGTAAGGTTGCATGAAAGCATATAGATTTGGAATACTTATATTAGCATCTAGGCAAGATAATGGTACTTAGAATTATTCTTGGAGGGGGAAATGGAATGTATATACTTTTAAAAAATAAACTAAATGGAATAATATATTAGAACTCTTTCAATCTGCTACATTCAGTCAGAGGAGTTTTATACTTCTTTTCTGAGACTTTGAAATGAGTTTGTCCTTAGAACTAATTCAAACAATGGACAAAAGCCTTTTGTTCCAAGATTCCACAAATGTCGAACCAGTCACCAATTGATTTAAGAACAATTGGAAATTTTTTCTGTTTTAAAATAGAGCTGAAACAATATCTTATGATGACTAGAAATTGTTGTAATTGTTGTAATTGTTGTAATTTATGTTATTCTTGTATTATCTCAGTATATTCTTTATTTATATGCATTTACTTATCACAGGTCATGCTTGAAAATGGGCTTTCAGCTCAATTTATATATTCAGTTAACAAATAAATCAATGTATGTATATTTTTCAGCCACACTTGTTTATATCAGATGGCCCTACCATATTGTATTACATACATTTCATGCCCACATGTTTATATCACATAGCTAATTCATCTGAGATTGATTTCAACTTGACTTTCAAGTCATCTGCAGAACTAACAGAGCAAATATATATCCTAAAATGCAAGCAAAAAGTATCATTTAGCTATAAAAGAACAAAAAACCTAATGTTTTAAAACTATTTGATATGGATCTATTTAAATTTTTTTCATTGTATGAGTTGTACTATTTTCCTGGAATATTATGCAGTACACACATACACCACCACCATCACAATCATTACACAATTTTCAGTTTTGTAATTTTACTACAAGATCCTCATCCCAATCCAAACTATCATCATTAAAAGCAAATGGAAATATGGTCATTGATGTTATACTCTAGCAATAAACATTATATCACAACTGATAAAAGAAGTTGGTTAGATTTACATACTACTTATATGAAATACATTTCAATGTATATATTTCTACCTGTCTTTTCATATTCTAAATCATGAAACCAACCAACCAATATACAAAAAGATTAGTGAGGAGGAAAAAATCAGTTCATTTATTTCATTTACAAACTCACAAGATAGAAATGCACATTTGGAAAATGTTTTCCATAAAACTTCATATTTACAAAATGTTAATTCATAAATAATTATAGTCATGCAGTCTTTCTTGACAGTAAGCCCTGCCACCATGTACTCCACTTAGATTATAGTTGTAGTGGGCAAAAAAAGATTTTTATGAATCTGATACAATGGTATAGAAATTATGTCATCATTCATAATCAAAATAATTCCATTTACAAGTAGCTTTGAGGGATTCTTTTGGGTATTTGCAAGAATAAATGTGACAGAAAACTAAGATATATCTTCTAAAGGTTTATTCTTGAAAGAATAGTACCAATTTTATTTTGCTTTTAAAGTGTCAAGAACTAAACTTTTGGGTTTATAACCATATCTTTGGAGGAAGGATGGGGGAGGGATAGAAAAGGGATGAGATGCACAGTGTGTAATGTAGTATGAAAAAAACCTGAAGAAGCTATTAGGGTCCATTGTGTCAATCCAGCTGCTACACATACATACCAAGTCCACATGTTAAAAACGCTTATGAAGTTTTTCTTAGGGGAAAAAATTCCATAAGTACACAATGGTGCAGTTTAAACCTTTATCTTTTTTCTACTTTCAAAAATCTGTGTAATTAAGCATCATTCTAAGTATTTTTTAAAATTTTTTTATATTTCTATCTTCAAGTCAGTGTGTATGCATTATTTTCTGAGTACAGCAAACATTGATATTAATCTACTAATTTCCATATCTCTTGACTAACTACAATGGATTAACATGGAATGGGAGTTCCAATTCAAAAAGTTGCAGAATATGTGATATAGGTCATGGTTAGGATTGTTCACATATTTGGTTAGGGCTGGGTACAATCTTTTTTCCATACATAAATTACCAGTATTCAGAATTTTTTTTCTCTTTAGTCAGATCTCTTTTCCCCATTCCTTTTTATCCAGCCATTTGTGGTGAAAGATGTATCTTTTACCAAAAACATTACATCTCATACTTTTCCATGTTAGATAATGATGAACAACAGTTAATTAATCCTGACATTATCAAGGGGTGTGTGTGGGTCTGTGGGTGTATCCTTCTGTATCTCTATGTTTGTGTCTGTGTGAATGTGTAATGCATATTTATAATTGAACTATTTTTTAAATACATAGTATTAAATCTAGTGTATATTTTGTTATATAAACTACATGTATTCTTAGAGAATTATAATTTCAACACCCCAAATTTTGAACTCTAATTTGCCTACTATGCTGAGAGTTACTTATTCAATTTTTAGAGATATATTAATTTTTTCAGGACATTCTATTTAGTGCATTGGAAGAGTCTAATTTGCTAAATGGACCCTAGTGACCAAAAAGAGTCAGGCTTCAAACCATCTACAAATTGAAAGCTAGAATCATGTTTGCCATTTTATTAATCACACACAGTTTCCTCAGGAGGTAGAAAGCATTTAACAAGATCAGAACTTACAGAACTAGTAAATAATCTTATACCCTGAAAAAAACAAAAAGTGGAGATTATAAGTTAATTTTTAAAAATAGAAATAGCACTCAACTTTAGAAAAGGATGGACATCAGAGATAATTTAATCTACCCTGTTCCCTTCTCATTTTTATAAATAAACTCAGGATTAAAAAGAGAATGATTTGGCCAAGTCACAAGACACAACTAATCACAGGACTAGATTAACAACAACAAAAATAACTAGTAATTATATAATGCTTAAAGGTTTGCAGAGTACTTTATAAAACCTGTATCTTCTGAGTCCCAGCCCAGAACTCCACCTACTAGATTTCATTGGACATTCAAGAAGAACCAAAGTTTTAACTGTTAAAGAAAATAAATTATATCAATGTTCATTTGCTTATATATGAGTTATGCATAGCTTTGGAACTACATTAAAATGCAGACTCTAGAAGCTAGTAAGCATTTACTACATACCAGTAAATGCACTGAGTTCCAAAAAACAAGTAAAAATAAAAATAAACAAATAAACCACCACCAACAACAACAATAACCAAGGGACAGTCAACTATCTTCAGAAACTGGATTGTAATGGAGATAACATTTGCCAAGGAAAGTTCCTTTCTCAGGGATAGTTCATGGAACAAGTCAATTGGAATATCCTTTTGAAAACATCCATGGTTTTTGTTTGATTATGATACCCATAGTTAGAGATTACAACGTAAAGAGAAAATGAAACATATGGTGTAAAGATTTAAAAAATGGCTTAAGAAAACTGGTAGGATCTGGGGCTGGCTAGATATAGTGGATTCTTACCAATCAGTAAAGCAGGGCTCAGTTTAGGAGGTCCAGCTTAAAAAGTGCCACAAACAGTGTCTTCCCAAAGAAAGGAAAATTTCCAGAGCAATATAACTGGAATTTGTTTCCTTCTGTTATAGTCTTTAAAACTCAACGTCACTGGAACATTCAGTTGATCAGGAATTTTACATAATATATCAAGCTTACTCAACAATATAACCTTAACCCCACAGAAGAAAATCTTATATGCTGTCTCTCCTAATTAACATGTAGGATCCTATTGGAGGACTCCTTCACTTTGCTATTTGCATGCTCAATACTTGGTATATTGTCATATATTTATATAAATTTATCTTCATTCATTTATTTATTCATTCTTTATTATCAGAATAGTGGACCAAAAGATGGCATAGAATTTGACTGATAGACATATAACTTGCCTTGTACATCAAGATTCTTTTAAACTTTTAATAATGGTATCAGAACAATATTCCCCTGAACAAGTTAGGTTATATTGTGACTGGACAATAAATCATAGCCTTGATGATCATGGATAATCGTAAATCATAAATTACAAAATCACCTATTTAAAAATGGAACCACATATGCACAGATAAGTAAACAAAAATAAATTCAAACATAAAGTAATTTCAAGGAATGAGGTATGAACTAATTTAATAAAGGAAAATGTTTCTTATAGGAATTAGCATTTGAATTAAACATTGAAATTTTGAATGATTTTCAAGAGGGAGAATAGACCTCCATATGATTCTCTCTCTGAAATTATACTTCTAAAGAAACTCAGTTTCAATTTGAATATTACCTTTAAAAATTACCTACAAAGTTTATATAGGGCACCACATGCTTTTCTTGGAGTGATTTTTTTCAATGGACACAATCATTCAGGTTTCTTTAGTGATACAATCAAAGAACAAAAAAAGACCCATTAGGAAGCAAAGGAAAGATGATCGGTTCTGAAATAATGTGTTTTATTATTATATACACTTTCTTGAAATGAAAATTTGTTACATATTTTGAATTCTCTCATATGTTATGTCATGCTATACAAATGAAATTTTTTTCTTTTCCTGCTTTTTTCTTTTCTAATATCCTTTTTTAATTTAAATTTTTAAATTAGAAAAAAGTATAATTAAAGGGAATGAAAGTCAACTTAGCATAGTGAATAGATAGATAGGACTGGAACTGATACAATTGATAAAATGTTGGAATCAGGATGTTCAAGTTCAAATCCTGCCTCAGACACCTGAATTATCCTGGACCAGGATAATTCAACTTCTTGTGATTTGGTTTTTTTCTACTGTAAAATAGGGATAATAATAATTCTTACATCCACTGCTGTTTCAAATGAAATAATACTTTTAAAAGCACTTAACCCTGGCTTGCACAAAGCCGGAGATAATAAATGCTTGTTCCATTATTGTAGTATAAGAAATGATAAAGGAGATGGGTTCAGAAAAAAGAAAACTGAGAAAACTTATGAACTGATGCAAAGTGAAGTGAAAAGAATCAGAACACTGAATACATTAATAGCAATAACAGAATGATGATCAACTGTGATAGAAGATAATTCATAAAGAATTTCACATAATATAGCTAGTTTGCTCAGAAATGTAACTTAGCCCCATAAAAGAAAAATCTTATGTTTTATCTCCCACAATTAGAATGTAGGAACCTTGGCTCAAGAACTATTCTGCTTAGCTATTTGTATCCTCATTACTTAACATATTATAAGTGCTTAATATATAAACATGTTTTTATTCATTCATTCATTCACTCATTTGTTTGTTCATTATTACCAAGGATGAAAAGAACTTGACCGATAGAAGTCTGAATACTTCCTACATGAGGTTTCTTTTCTAACTAACTTCATCAGAGGTGATACAAGACAATTCCAGAGGACTTATAATGAAAAAATCTAACCACCTGCAGAGAAAGAGAACTGGTAAACTCTGAACAAGAATTGAAGCATACTTTTTCACTTTCTTTACTTTTCTTGCAACATGGCTAACATGGAATGTCACATGATTTAACATGTAAAAATGAATCTATATTGCTTGCCTTCTTAGTGACCAGGGAAGGAGATGGAGGGAGAGAATTTGGAATTCAAAATTATTTAAAACAATGCTATAAATAGGCAAATAAATGATTTTTAAAAAAGATTAATGTCTATTCTCTTTCTTAACTGTAGGCCTTAGGCAAATCATTTAACTTCTCAAAATCTGAGTTTTTTTTTTCATGTATAGAATAAAAGGTTTGAATTTGATTGCCTCTAGACTCCTAACTCTTAAGCTATAATCATATGAAGTCCTACCTCTGACATAGGTACATGATTGGTAATATTGGTCATTATGTTTCCTTTGATAGCCCTAAAGAAACTAAAATCATCAGCATTCCCTACATCAATTCAATCATAGATCTAATAAAAATATGGAGTAAATTCTTAGCCAAAGTACAATTATATATAACACCCCAATGTACAGCAGACAGCTATAATATCTTGGGAAGAATACAATATTTGGAATCTGAAGGATGGGGCTCAACTCCTATCTCAACCAGACAGAATTATAAACTCAAAAAGTGATTAGTCCTCTGTATCTCATTTTCCTTCAGTGTAAAGTTGAAATACATATGCATCTGCCCCTCTAAATCAAAGTTGCTCCAAGGTTCATTTGATAAATTATATTTGGTTAATTCATTTCAACAAGTATTTATTAATTATGTCTTATGGACTGGACACTGTGCTAGGCCCTGGGTAAGTGCAAACAAGAAACAAAGGAAGGGAGGGAGGGAAGGAGGGAGGAAGAGAGGGAGGAAGAGAGGAAGGAAGGAAGAAAGGAAGGAAGGAAGGAAGGAAGGAAGGAAGGAAGGAAGGAAGGAAGGAAGGGGGAAAGGAGGGAGGGAGGGAGGGAGGAAGGGAAGAAGGGAAGAAGTAAAGTAGGAAGAGAGGGAGGGAGGGAGGGAGGGAGGGAGGAAGGAAGGGAGGGAAGGAAGGAAAGGAAGGAATATAGGAAGGGAAGGAGGAAGAAAAAAGAAAAAGAAAGGAAGAAAAAAGAGAAAGGAAGGAAGGAAGGAAGGAAGGCAGAGAGGGGGGAGCAGGGAAGGAGGGAGGGAAATTTTCTGTTTTCAAGGAATTTGAATTCTACCAGACAAGTATTTTCAAAATAAATACAGCCATTTCAAAGAAAATGGACAAATTAATGACTCAAGGAATTCAAAAAGGCTTTCCATAGGAAATGACTTAGTTAAACCTTTAAATGAACTTAAGGTATAAAGAGGCAAAATTAAAGGAAAAAAAGATTATTCCAAGACATGGAGTGGCATCTTGTAGAAAGGTATGAAGACAGGAAATGTGATCTCATGCCATGGAGGGACAGTAAGCAGGCTACTTTTCCTGGAACCTAGTGAATAGTGTAGGGGGGAATAGTGTATAATCACCTTGAAAGATACAATAATGCCAGTCTATGAAGACATTTAAATGCTAAAAAAAAAAAAAATAAAAAAAAGAAAAGAAAAGAAATGTGTATATTATCCTTAATCAATAGGAAGCTCGTAAAGTGTAATCAGAAGAATGACATGGTCAGATCTGTCTTTTAGTAGTTGCACTTTAATATAGCAGCTGTGCAGTGAATGAACTTAAAAGTAAAGGGACTGTATACAAGCGGATTAATTAGATTGCTTTTGTAGTAATCTAATCAATAGGTTACAAATGACAGATTTAAAGAGATTCTGATGTTGGTGGAAGAAAGAGAAGAAATGTGATATTTGCTATTGAAGTATAATTGAGAACATAATGACTGATTGGATATTCAGACTGAGAGTGAAAAGAATGCCTATGTTGCCAACCTAGGTGGATTGCAAGAACCATAGTGCCTTTGACTAGTTTACCCAATAAACAAGCTAGAAGGAAAGGTGGGTGAAGAGGAAAAGGTTATTAGTGTAATTTTCTCATTCTCACATTCATAGGATTTAGAATTGGATGGATATATAAATCCATCCATAATTCCATTCATAAATACAGTATAAATGACTATTTATTTTGAAAATCCTTGTCTGGTAGAATTCAGATTCCATGAAAACAGAAATTTCCCCCCCCTCCCTTCATCTCTATCATTTTTCTTTTTCTTTCTTCCTCCCTTTTGTGCTCTCTCCCTCTCTCTCTTTCTTCCTTTCTTTCTTCCTTCCTTCCTTCCTTATTTCCTTCTTTCCTTCCTTCCTTATTTCCTTCCTTCCTTCCTTCCTTCCTTCCTTCCTTCCTTTCTTTCTTTCTTTCTTTCTTTCTTTCTTTCTTCAATGCATTATTTCACAGATGAGGAAATTAAAATCAATCCAGAATCTGAGTGACTTGCCAAAAACCACTTGAATATTAAGTCTCTGAAAAGAGAGTTGAACACATGTTCTCAGACTCCAAAAATCAGAATTCTCTTTTCTGAACTAAGCTCAGATAGATATAAAATTGATGAAGTTCCTATTTTACTATTCTTCATTTATGTTTGGTATTTAACAGAATATAAGGATTAATAATATATTTTTTGTAATTAAAAGTATTATAATGTCTCATCTTCTGTAGGCTTACTGAAAAGCATCTTAAAGACATTTCAAGGATCAGGCATTTTGAAGACAATGTGATGCTTCATTCCATCATGTTCCCACAGTACTTCTTCTAGGTCTCCATATTTTCATTCCATATTGTTTAAAGATTTTGAGTGATTGCAGTGATGATATCCATCAAAACTCTTCTTAGAATTTTATGGTCCATGTCATATAAGGTAATCATGACCATAGTTTTATCTGAAAAAATTCTCTGATGCCATGACAAATTGTTAAATTTTCAAGGACATTTGACAATTTTATTTGTAATTTTGGAATTTGGAATCTGTGAGTTTATAAAAGATAATTACTTTCTGGTGTATAATTCTAGTCACTTAATCATGTCTTTCTAGAAGTTTAGTAGACACTTCAGTTTTGAAACCTTCAGTGATGTGTTATCCAGTTTTTAAAAATACTTTACAAAATATAAAATTAATTAATTAATTGTGTCTCATTTTTGAATCATTGCTATAAAACACTCTATCTGTAAATAAATCAATATAAGTCTTTTTTTTACTATGATTCTTTATTAACATTGTTATTTTAATTATTGTGTTTTTCATACATCCAGGACATATTGTTTCCATTTATACACCATAACCATTTCAAACATGCATCTTTTGTTGACTTCTCATCTTTTGTCATTTTTGACAATTTACTGGGTGTGAGTCAAAACCTCAGATTTATTTTCATTTGGCTTTCTCTTATTATCATCAATTTGTAATCTTTCATAAGATTGCTAGATTTTGCAATTCTCCTTTGCATAACTACTTATTTGTTATATATCTCTGTTAATTGTCTACAGATACTAAATACCAAATCCTTATTTGATGGAAATGTTTTTGTCCTAGGTGAATTCTTCCATTCTTATCAGTGATGCATTAATTTTGTTTATGCAAAAATATCTCAGTTTTATGTAATCCAAATTATCTATTTTATTCTGTAACTACTCCTATTTCTTATTTTATTTAAAATACATCACTTGTCCATAGTTATGAAAATCATGTGATTTACTTCTTTTCTGTTTTTTTTTAAACAATATGATTTTTAACATTCAGGAAATTTTTTTTATAGTTATTATAAAGTGTGATGTAAGATGTGGCTTTTACTCTAATTTCTGCCACACTGCTTTCTAGCTTTCCTAGTAATTCTTATCAAAGAGATATTTATTTATTTATTTATTTAGTATTATTTTCCAGCTACATTCAAAATAAAAATTTCTGTTTTACATTTATTTTTAAAATTTTTGAGTTGCAGGCCCTCTCCCTTATCCCCACCCACAATTAAGAAACCACATGTGAAATTATGCAAAACGTTTCCATAAAAATCAAGTTATGAAAGGAAACATAGGTTTCCCACCATAATGAAAATAAAAATCCTCAAGAAAAAATAAGTTAGAGAGAGACAGAGACAGAGACACAGAACAGAGATAGAAACAGAGGAGACAGATGCAGACACAGAGACAGAAAGAAAGAGATAGAGACAGAAAGACAGTGAGACAAGAGAGAATACTTCAGTCTGTATTCATACATAATCAGTTCCTTTTTTCTAGGTATGGATAGGATTATTCATCATAAATCCTTCAGACAAATCGTGGATGATTGTACTAATGAGAATACTAAAATAATTTACAACTAATCAATTCAGAACATCGATATTACATCTCACTCATTTCCCATAGAACAATAATATTCCATGACAAACACATACCAAACTTTATTGAGCCATTCTTCAGTTGATGGGCATTCTCTCAATTTTCTTTTTTTTTGCCCTGAAAAGAGAACCCCTATAAATATTTTTGTACACATAGGTCATTTTCCTTTTTTAAAAAAAAATCTCTTTTGCTATTCATGCCTAGGAGGGTGTTGTTAGGTCAAAAAATAAGGATGAATTTATAGCTCTTTGGACACAAATCATATCTTATGAACATTTCCCAATTGGGCATGACTCTTATTTCTTATAAATTTGACTCAATTCCTTTTATATTTGAGAAATGAGGCCTTCTCAGATAAATGTGTTCTGAAATTCTTTTTACAATGACTATTGTTAATTGTATTTCCCCCATTTATTCTCTCTCTCCTTACACCCTATTCCACTCCTTCCTTCTATATGCCCTCTCTTTAATAACCCTTGCCCCCTTCCTATATCCCATTCCCTTTTTATTTTCCTTCAGGATGAAATAGATTTCTATAACCATATTGAATATGTATGTTTTTTCCTCTTTGAGACAATTCTGATGAAAGTAAGATTCACTCACTCACACTCTCCTCCACATCTTCCCCTCCACTGTAAAAGCTTTTTCTTTCCTCCTTTTTATGACAGATAATTTGCATCATTTCACTTTTCCCTTTCCCTTACTCTCAAAACATTCTTCTTTCACCTCTTAATTTCATAAAATTTTTTAAAGATATTATTCCTTCATATTCAACTCACACCTATACCCTTGGCCTATAAATACTCCTTTTAACTATCATTCTAATGAAATAGTTCTAATAAGTTACATGTATCTTCCACAGATAAAACATATTAAGTCCCTTATGATATCATTTTTCTGATTACCACCTTCACCAGATCCCTGTATTTGAAAATCAAATTTTCCATTCAGCTCTGGTCTTTTCATCATTAATGTTTGAAAATCCTCTATTTCATTGAATGACTATCTTTTCCTCTGAAGGATTATGTTCATTTTTGCTGGTTGTATTCCTAGTTTCAATGTTCTCCAGATATCAGATTCCAAGCTGTTCAGTCCTTTAAGGTAGAAGCTAGTAAATTTCGTATTATCCTGCCTGTGGCTCCACTATATTTGAATTGTTTCTTTCTGGATATTTTTCTCCTTCACCTGGGAATTCTGGAATTTGGCTGTAATAATTCTGGGAGTTTTGTTAGTGAATTCTTTCAGTGTCTATTTTGCCCTCTGCTTCTAGAATAATAGGACAGTTTTTCTTGATAATTATTTTAAATATAATGTCCAAGTTCTTTTTTTGATCATGACTTTCAGGTAGACTAATAATTTTTAAATTATATCTTCTGGATCTATTTTCCAGGTCAGTTGTTTTTCCAATGAGATATTTCACATTTTCTTCTATTTTGTTGGTTTTGCTTTATTATATCCTAATTTTTCATAAAGTCATTAGCTTCAGTTTCCTCAGTTTTATTTTTTAAGAAATTATTTCCTTTAGTGACTTTTTATACCTCCTTTCCCAATTGGCCAATTTGGCTTTTTTAGACAGTCTTGTCCTAATTAGCTTTTTAATTTCTTTTTGCACCACTCTCAATTCTTTTCCTAATTTTTCTCTATCTCTTGTCACTTGATTTTCAAAATCCTTTTGAACTATTTCATGGCCTGAGCCCCATTCTTATTTTTCTTGGGGAATTTGGATGTAGGATATTTGATTTTGTTATCATCTTCTGAATGTGTGTTTTGATCTTCCTTGACACCATAATAACTTTCAATGATCAGAAACTTTTTATGTGGTCTGCTCATTTTCCTAACCTATTACTCAGCTTTTAACTCTTTGTTAAAGTAGGGCTCTGTTTCCAGGGTGAAGGGAGTACTGATTCAAGTTTCAGGGATTTTGTGTAGCTGGTTTCCAAGATAATTCTTTTTAAAAAGTAATTTACATTTGTGGATTTATTTAACCCTGGTTTATTGAGTTCCATCATCTCTAATTATTTTTTACCTGGTCTGCTTCATCAATCTACTCTTCCATTGTAAAACTAAATGATTTTGAGGTGGAGACAAAATGGAAGAGAGTAAACATGACTTTGTCTGAGATCTTCCTGGCTTTCCTCAGAATCAACACCAGATCAAGCTTCTGAACAGATTTTGGAGTGACAAAACCTACAAATATTGTAGAGTGTAACAAATTTCTAACAGAAGATATCTTGAAAAGACTTTGGGAAAGCTATTCTCAATCAGACAATCAGGCAATCGGGCATGTGGCCCAGAGTGGAGCAATGCAGGGAGGCCTAAGGTGGAGGGGCCAGAAAATTTGATTTTCAAAGACAGAAATCAAGAGAAGTATAAGAAAATAAAAAGGAAAGGAAAAAAATTAAGTTTTTAGGGGAGATAAAGTTTTCTGTTCAGCTCTGATCTTTTCATAAAAATAAATGAAAATACCTTATTTCATTAAATATCCATCTTTTCTCCTGAAAGATAATGCTTAATTTTGCTGGATAGTTTATTCTTGGCTGCAGTCCAAGTTCCTTTCCCCATGGAATATGATGTTCCAGGCCTTTGATCTTATAAAGTGGAAGCTACTAGATCCTGGGTAATTCTGATTGTGGCTCCTTTCTGGCTGCTTGCAGTATTTTGTCCTTGATCTGATAATTCTGGAATTTAGATTATCAGTGATTCTTGCAATAGCTATTTTACTCTCTCTTTCTGGGACATTAGGGCAATTTTCACTTGATGATTCTTGAAAGATGTTGTCTATACTCTTTTTCATCGTAGTTTTCAGGTAGTCCAATAATTCTTAGGTTGTTACTGCTGGATTTATTTTCAATGTCAGTTATTTTTCCAGTGAGGTATTTTACATTTTCATGTGTTTTTCTCTCTTTTTTTGGCTTTGTTTGACATTCTTGATTCAATTCTTTTTATTCAATTCTAATTTTTAGTGAATTATTTTCTTTAATTAGCTTTTTATCTTCTTTTACATTTTGCCAATTGAATTTTTAAATGAGTTGTTTTGTTCAATGGATTTTTTTCTATTTCACTAATTCTGTTTTCAAAGAATTGTTTTCTTTCTTCATTTCACCAAAAGTAGTTTTGAAGGAGTGTTTTTTGTTAGACAATTTCTGTGTTTCTTTGTCCAGAGCTCTCATTTCCTTTCCTCATTTCTTCTAATTCTCTTTTAAATTCTTCCAAGAGAGCCTTGTGAGATGGACATCAACTTATATCACCCTCTGAGACTTTGAGACTTCATCTGGAAATATTTTGCCTTTAGTGTCCTCAGGATTTAAGGTCTGTTCTTTGGTACCTCCATAACAACTATCTTTGGCCAGAGCTCTTTTTGCCTTTTTTGCTTATTTTTAAAGGTTGAGATCTACTCTTAGGGCAAAGGAGAGATTGTCCCAAACTTCCTCTACAGGCAACAGCAGTTTCATGCTGTCCTGGGGCTGGTGCTACCTTCTAGTACTTGATGGGTATGACCAAGTCCTGCTTATTATGCTGGGAATGAGGAGCTAAATATTTGCCTTACGTAGTTGTGTTGGATGTCTCACAGCTAGTCTGCTGGTCCACTGGCTTCTGAAGTAGCACAGAATAGCAAATGCTACCAGCCTCCACTATATTCCCCCTGCAGGTGTGTGGAAATCTTTTCACCCTGGGTAGCTGAAAAACTCCTACACTCCAACCCCTTATCTTGGACCCAGTTGAGACAGACCTTTTCTGAAGTTCTTGCAAAATATCTTCTCCTGAAAATTTGTTACATTCCGAATATTTGTGGGCTCTATCACTCCAAAACCTTTATAAAGGCTTGATCTGGTGTTGATCTGAGGGAAGCCAGGAAGAGCTCAGATAAAGATTTATCTACTCTCCACCATCTTGGATCCTCCCCCTAAAAAAATATGTTTTTTAAGGTTAAAATGTTTACATCCCTACATGGGAAGATGATATGTGTAACTCTTGTGTTTTTTGTTAAGGGTTTACTTAGAAGGTATAGTTATATTCTACTTTACTGTGATGATATAAAAAAGAAAATAAGAGTGGAAAAGGGATTGTACTAGAAAAGGAAAGGGGAGATAAAATGGGATAAATTACATCACATGAAGAGGCAAAAATGAGTTATTACAATTAAGAGAAAGAAGGGAGGGGATGAGCATTGTTTGAACTTTAACCTCATTGGATTTGACTCAAAGAGGGAAGATCTCATCCTATAAGGAAATAGGACGGGAAAGAAGGAAGGAAAAGGAGAGGCTAATAGAGGGGAGAAAAGAAATAGAAGGCAAACGTGTAAGAAAAAATCACCAGGGCTAGATGGATTTACAAGTGAATTTTACCAATAATTTAAAGAACAACTAATTCTAATACTATACAAATTATTTGGGAATAAAATAGGGAAAGAAGGAGTCCTACCAAATTCCTTGTATAACACAGATATGGTGCTGATACATAAATCAGACAGGGTCAAAACAAAATTATCATTCTTTTCAGATGACATGATGGCATATTTATATAATCCTAGGGAATCAAGTAAAAAATTCCTAAAAACAATTAACAATTTTAGCAAATTTGCAGAATACAAAATAAATGCATATAAATCACCTGTAGGTCTGTATGTTACTAACAAAGTTCAGCAGCAAGAAATACACAGAAAAATTCCATTTTAAATAATTGTTGCTAATATAAAATATTTGGGAGTCTACTTGCCAAGACAAAGACAGGAACTATATGAACACAATTACAAAACACTTTCCATCTTGTTTAGTAAATCTAAACAAGTGGAAGAATATCAATTGCTCATGGGTAGATTGAGTTAATATAAAAAATTGCAATTCTACCTAAATTAATCTACTTATTCAGTGTCATACCAACCAAACTGCCAAAAAATTTTAGAGCTAGAAAAATTAATAACCAAATTCATCTGGAAAACCAAAAGACCAAGAATTTCAAGGAATTTGATGGGGAAAAAGCTAATGAAGGTGACCTAACTAGTACTTTAGGTACTAGACCTAAAAATATATCATAAAGCATTTGGTACTGGCTAAGAAATAGAGTAGTCAATCAATGGAATAGGTTAGGTTCACAAGACACAATAGTCAAGACTATAGTAAGCTAGTGTTTGATTAAACCCAAAGACTCCAGATTCTGGGATAAGAATTCACTTTTGACAAATATTTCTGGGGAAACTGGAAAATAGTATGACAGAAACCAGGCATTAATAATACATAACACCCTATACCAAGATAAGGTTGAAATAGGTTCATGATTTAGAAATAAAGAATGATTCTATAAGCAAATTAGGAGAACATTGTCTACCTCTCAGATCTGTGAAGCAGGAAGGAATTTTTAGTCAAAGAAGAACTAGAGAACATTATGAAATTCAAAATGGACAATTTTGATTATACTAAACTAAAAAGTTTTTGTACAAACAAAACCAAGGTAGCCAAGATTAAAAGGGAAGTAGAAAACTGGAAAAAAATTTACATTCAAGTGTTCTGATAAAGGCCTCATTTCTAAAATATAGAGAAAATGAATAAATTGCCAAAGGATACGAACAGATTTTCAGATGAAGAAATTACAACCATTTCTTGTCATATGAAAAAATGCTCTAACTCACTATTGATTAGATAAGTGCAAATTAAGACAACTCTGAGATAACACTACGCACCTCTCATTGGTTAAAATGAGAGGAAAATATAATAATAAATGTTGGAGGAGTATGGGAAAATTCAGACACTAATCCATTGTTAGTGCAGTTGTGAACAGATTCAACTATTCTTGAGAGCAATTTGGAACTATGCCCAAAGAGCCATCAAATTGTGCATACCCTTTCATGCAGCAGTGTCTTTACTGGGTCTGTATCCCAAAGAGATCATAAAAAAGGCAAAAGGACCCACATGTACAAAAATGTTTGTAGCAGCCCTAAAAGAACAACTGAATGGATGCCCATCAATTAGAGAATGACTGAATAAATTATGGTATATGAATATCATGGAATATTATTGTTCTTAAAAAAATGATCAGGGGGCAGTAGGACTTGAGTTCAAATCTTAACACTTCCTAGCTATGGGATCCTGAGCATGTAACTTAACCCCAATTGCCTCAGCATAAAGAAAGAAAGAAAGAAAGGAAGGAAGAAAGGATCAGCAGGATGATTTCAGAAAGGCCTGGAGAGACTTACATGAACAGATGTTAAATGAAGTGAGTAGAATTAAGGGAACTTTGTACATAGCAACAACAAGATTATGTGATGATCTACTTTGATAGGTGTGGCTCTCTTCAACAATGAGATGATTATGACTAATTCCAATAGACTTGTGATGGAGAAAGCCATCTGTATGTATCCAGAAAGATTGTAGGGGAAAAGTGGATCAAAACTTAGTATTTTTACCTTTTTTTGTTGTTGTTTGATTGCTTTTTTCCTTTCTTTTATTTTTCCTTTTTGATCCAATTTTTCTTGTGAAGCATGATTAATGTGGAAATATGTATAGAAGAATTACACATGTTTAACATATATTGGATTACTTGCTGTCCAGGGAAGATCTTGGGAGGAAAGGAAGGAGAAAAAGTTTGCATGTGTTTTGAAAAAAACTATTATTAAAAAATGATTTGTATGATTTGTGCTTTATATCATAGTAATAAAGTTATTGTCCTTTTATTGCTGTTTCCCACTATTTCTTATCATATTTGAGATCTCTTGTCCCCTCAAATAAATTTTGTTATTTTTTCTTTTTTATGCTTTTGATAATTTAATTAGATTTTATTTAAATTAATTAAAAAATAATTTAATTTAATTAGAGCATAAACTGTGAAACTATGATTGTACTGCTATTTTTATTATACTGATATAGCACAGCTATGAGAATTAAGTATCCTTTTTTGTTGTTGGTCTTATTTCCTAAAGGAATATTTTGTATTTGAATCTGCACAAATATTGAGTGTGCCTATTAAGTTGATTCTCAAACATTTTTTTTGCCCATCTCTATAGTAATATGAAGAACATTCTTTTTTTCCTTTTTGTATTTATCAGAAAAGTTCATAGGACAGCTGGATTGTTTTTTGTTATATTAAAAATACATTTATGCCTTTACTTTGTTTTTTGTTGTTTTTTTTAAATAACTTTTTATTGACAGAACCCATGCCAGGGTAATTTTTTACAACATTATCCCTTGCACTCACTTCTGTTCCGATTTTTCCCCTCCCTCCCTCCACCCTCTCCCCCAGATGGCAAGCAGTCCTATACATGCTAAATAGATTACAGTAGATCTTGATACAATATATGTGTGCAGAACCGAACAGTTTTCTTGTTACTCAGGGAGAATTGGATTTAGAAGGTATAAATAACCTGGGAAGAAGAACAAAAATGCAAACAGTTTACATGCATTTCCTAGTCTTCTTTCTTTGGGTGTAGCTGCTTCTGTCCATCGTTGATCAATTGAAACTAAGTTAGATCTTGTCTTTGTTGAAGAAATACACTTCCATCAGAATACATCCTCATACAGTATCATTGTTGAGGTATATAATGATTTCCTGGTTCTGCTCATTTCGCTCAGCATCAGTTCAAGTAAGTCTCGCCTATCCTCTCTGTATTCGTCCTGCTGGTCATTTCTTACAGAACAATAATATTCCATAACATTCATATACCACAATTTACTCAACCATTCTCCAATTGATGGGCATCCATTCATTTTCCATCTTCTGTATGCCTTTACTTTGTGAAATGTTTTTAGCATAAATGAATACAGTACTTTGTCAAAGACTTTTTCTGCATTGATCAATATAATCCTGTGGCTTAATGTTCCCTTATAACAAGCTGTATTTCTTTTCCTGTGACTGGGTAATGTAAAACATTTATGGATAATCTCTGGGTATTTTTTTTAGTTTTGAAGGTATTTTTCTAGATTTTATATATGATTGCACAGTGTTGCAATAATTAATTTTATTTCTTTTGATTTCATTGAGACTCACTGTTTTGTGGATTTATTTTTTGCCATCTTTTGTAATCAGGTTTGAAAAAATGTTTATCAATTGTGTTATTCTTTGTAAAGAATTAGGTTTTAGTTGTGATCATAGTTTCTATATTCTTTACAATTTCCAGTTCATTTCTCCAGTAAATTTTATGTTCATATTGACTTGGTTCATTTGTTGGGTTTCTCATTTTTAATATGTTATTTTCTTTTCTAGTTGTTAATTATGTTTTAGGGATTTTTTTTTCCTTTGAGGACTATTTTATACATATCAGAAATAAGAATGTATTGTTTCATCATTATCACCTGATCCATATATTTACAATTGTTTTTATGTTTTATCCTTTACTCTTGCATTATTTAAGATTATATGATTATTTCTTTTTAGAGTTGCACTTTTTCTGCATGAATTTTTATTCTATGATCTGTTAAGGGTGATTTTAGAATTTTGATCTTTTTTCATATTTATTTTCAATTTCCCTATGTCTTAATAGATGGTCAGTTTTGCAAAGTGTCATATGTTACTGTGATATATATTCATTAGTTAACTAAGTAACTAAATGTCTCATTTAGAAGACATAAAAGTATTTATACTCTAATTTTTCCCATATTTTGTTACATTGTGGAATTTTCCTTTTACTTATCTTTCTGTTAAGTATGTCCACCTCTGGCAGGTGCACATTAAATTATACTCTTAGTTTATTATGATCTACATCCTTTTTTGAAATCAGTTATTTATTTTCATTTTGAACTTGCATGCTCTTGCCACTTGGAGAATATAAGTTTAAGAATATAAGAGTATCTTAATAATATAAGAATATAAATTTCATTTTCTATGCTTTATTTCAGGATAATATAATTGTTTTAGTTATCTCTACATTCTGAATATTTTTGTTTTTCTGATGAAATATCATTTCCTGGTTTTTATTTTTTTTACTTACCTAATAAATACCATTTTTTCAAGTTCTCATTTTTTCCTGTGTATTTCTTTGCTTTCTAAATATGTTTCTTATTAACAATAGTTGGGGGAATCTCAATTTCTTATCCAACAGGTCACTCATTAAACAATTAAACAAAGATCTCACATTTGGAGGACACCAGCTAAATAAATAAGTGCTTGTACATAAATTAAGAACTACATGAATCTTGGCACCCTCTACCTACTTTCCACTGTTGTGTCATTATAGAAGAAAAAAATGGTTCAAAGAGTTTTTAATAGTTATGTTAATATTATAATTTGCTGATGCTATTTCCTAGGTCACTATAACTGATTTATCGATTATCAGGTAATCAGCTTAGTAGTGACGAGTCTTTCTGAATTTAACTAAGTAAATACAATCTGTTGTTGAGGCCATATTCAATGCCTTCCTCATGGCAGAACCTGCTAGAACCTTACTACTTTTGTCAATATTCAAGAATATTGGGTAATATCTACACAGTAATGAAGCCTTAGTATTTATGAAATGTTGAATTTTATGACAATATTAACAAATTGATAAAGCTCCTTATTTGACAGAGATTCTTGTAAACAAAAGGCATGATTCTTCATAAAAATTATCTTACTTCTTCTGAAACAATTTAGTTTCAAGTGATACTACAAAATAGCAAAAGCAAAATCAACTGGGAAGTCAGAATAAAGCGATTTTAATGACAAATTGATAAGTGCCTTCTCTCTTCCAAGCACTATGCTGAATGCTGGTAATGCAAAAACAAGAAAGAAAGTTGCTGCCCTCAATTAAAATACCTTCTAATGCGGGGGGGGGGGGGATGTAGCCCATAAAGGAGAGCTGGAAATGTAGGATGGAGAAGGAAGAGTATTCAGAAGCAGCAGCATGGTGCCATGGGAATCTGATTCCAGTCAAGACAAGGTAAAAGCTCTTCTGTCAGAGTCCAGGATGGCTCCAGGAGCAAAAGCAATGGTTCTAGTTAAACAGGTCTGAGAATGATAGTCAATATTTATTTAAATAATTATGATACTTTGGGTAAGTCATTTATTTGGGCCTTATTCATTATACATACAAGTAGGGCACTGGGTTATATGTTCTATAGACCTTCTGACTTATGAAATTTCTCTAATTTTGTAATCTTAAATAGCAATTGAGAACAATGATATTTGAGGGAAAATGTGTATAGATTTGATAGTATTCCTTAAATTCTCACCTCTTCCATCCAGACACAAAATAATTCTGTTGCAGATTCAGGGTATTGATGCTTCAAACAAAATCCTAATGGAAAGGAGAAAAAATTTCAAAAGAACAAGTTAAATTTGTGATGGAAACTAACCTAAGATGCTGGTTTCTTGAATGAAGTAGGTGAAGCGTTGAAGAAGTAATATGCATCGTTTCCAGTGGAAGGAACTAAATGAGTCATTATGAAGACACTCATTACTGGCTGCTCCACTTAATGGCTCCATGAAAAGATGTATCAAGGGGTACAAACTTTGTGACCAATGAGAGAGAGGAGAAATAATGAGCTAAACTTGCCCAATCTATAGACAAATAAAATTCCAATAAGCCACAGTAGGGGGTGAGTATTTGGGGTTGCATATTCCTTGATCCCAAATGCTGTGGATTTTCTAAATCTCAAATGAAAATTTGAAAAGGAGAAAATCCACAGAAAGTCTATTAGTAATGTCTTTTTTATTCCTTGTAGAAGGTATGCTTCAAATTTCTTATCACATACCTGTTTAGACATTGTTGAGTGTTATGTTTCTGTAAAACATTTCAAAGATTGATGGAAGTTGTACATTTCAGCTATTATAAAATAAAGCACATTGTGCTCTATCTATTAATATTTGTAACAAATATATTTCAGAACTCATTTAAGGCTAGGGAGTATTTACATCTTTATATGACATATCTGGAAACAACATAAAGGGAAATTCTTAGAAATGTCTGTCTGCACACAGAGACAGATTGTTCCTGTAAGCCCCAAAATTGGTGCTTTCAAATGAGTGTGTTGTCTATTCAAATTTCTTTGCACCATAGCAGACTTAGCTTGAGTATTACAAAATTCATTCCAATTATATATATATATATATATATATATATATATATATATATATATATATATATTAAGATCAACTTCAGACTTTTGGGAGTAAATAAGAACCTCCAAAGTTTCTTTTTCCTGTCTAACTTCTGATATTATAAAGTACATCCTAATATTTAACCTAAATCTGCCTTTCTCTAGCTTAAGCCCACTATTTCTTATTTTGTCCCCATTGACTAATGAGAATAATTGGTCCCTTTCCTCTTTATTACATTCCTTCATGTTATTATGTCTCCCTTAGGTCTTTTTTCTATAGATTGAATATGTCCAGTTCTCTTAACCTTTCCTCATGGGTCACATTTTCTAAGCCTTTTATCATTTATGATGTTCTTTTCTAAGTTCCTTTTAAATGGTTATATCTGTTTAAATACATCAAGTCTTCAAATCAAGGATCCTACTGGAGTCTAACAAGTGCCAACAGCAGAAGAACAACTCTCACTTCCTGTAAACTTAACACTCTACAATGTCTCAAAACATGACACTGTTACCATATTAGATTTTTTATTTATTCTAATCATCTGGAGCCACTTGCTCAATTTTCTATTCCTTAGGGGAGAAAATTGCATCTTTCTCTAAAACACCTTCCCCAATATTTCTAATATGTATGTATCTGTTTGAGATTTTTGACTAAATAAGCCTCCATCTAGTATAATTGAAAAAACTCTTTCCCTCTAGCTATTATGGTCACTATACATTATTACTTTTCCACTTAATATACCTTGCTTTTCTTGTATATGAAGATTTTCTTTTATTTATTATAGAATTATGGTAATTCTCCATTATGTTTATGATGTAGTTATTATATCTTTTAAAATAATATAATTATATATATATACATACATATATATATATATATATATATATATATATATATATATATATATCAATCTCCCAAGAATCATGTGGCATAGTGAATAGAGGGATGACCTCAGGGTCAGGAGCATTTTACTTCAAGTCCTGTGTCTGGCACATACTTTACTATATGACCATAGTCAATACTTAGTCTCCCAAATTTTAAGGATATATATATATATATATTTTAAATGAGTTGTGCATTTGCATTGATAGAAAGTTTTTCAATGGAAATTTCCTACATGGATGAAAGCATAGGAATGAGCCAAATACATAAAAAATAGACACACATCCACATACATATAAGCATATTTGTACATATGTACATGCATGAATATATAAATATATGCCTATGGCAATGTATTTATACACACACATATATATAAATACATATATATATATATATATATATATATATATATATATCCTCAACATTGTAAGATCCAGAATCCTAGTAAGTGCTAGAGATGGGATTTGAACCTAGGTCTTACTGAATCCAAGTCTGGCACTTTATATTCTCTCTATCTCTTTGTCCCTGTCTCTCTCTCCATCTCTATCCCTCCCCCTTTTCTTTTCCCTCTCCCTCTTCTTCTCCTTCTCCTTCTTCTTCTCCCTCTCCCTCTTTCTTTTTTTTCTCTCTCTCTTCCTCTGTCTCTTTCAGTCTCTGTCTCTATATATCCCCCTGCACATGTATGTGTACATGTTTGTACACATAAATAAATACAATGCATGAGTTTATCTATACAGTGTGTTTGTTTATATGTGTGCATTTATACACATATGTGTGTATATGTCTATATTACCTAGAGTTTAATAACGAAAACACTTTTGCTTCTGCCACTACTATCTACCAAAATCAACTCAGTTATTGCATGACATACAGGCCAGTCTTATGCATTCACAATAGCTTTATTATTATTTTATTTAGCTTTATTGTTTGTAAATATGCATGCATGTCTTTGGGTTTTAATGTATAAAAGACCTTTAAGCACCAGATAATAGTAGCAATCATATTGGACAATTACCACTTTATTCTCAAAAATGAAGTTGTTGTTGTGGTTGTTGTTTTTGGTCTGGACCTGTGATTCCTTTGTATGACAATTCACTTGTTTAAAAAATCCCTCTCTTAGTGCAGATCTACATCTGTCTTCTTAGAAAACTGTCTGAGGTACTCAGAAGTTAGGTAATGAATCACCTTGAGTACAAGGTAGGTTTGAAATTAATTTTCTATTATCACCAAACTACTTTCTAATTGATATAGTTATACATTTCAATTAAAAATAAAAATATATATCATGCTCTCTTTTTTATCAAAGATCATATGAAATTTCATGAAAAAACAAAAATTATCATTAAAGGATATATGACATAAATGAAATACTGTCACACAACTAACCTCTTTTTCATCTGTTTAAATGAGTCAGGTGAGGGTAAATGAAGACCCCGTAGTACATCAAAAAAATGTTTCAGATACAGTTCTTACATCCCAATTTGAACCATAAATAGTTTTTTTTTAAAATTCCCACATTTTAGCACATGACTATAATCAAAACACAGGACTGACTTTATGAACAAACCAAGTAATCCATCAACTTTCATACTGTAGTTGGAGATACTTAAGAAATTTCTTTTTCAGTTCAACTATTTCTTTGATCAAAGTCATGATGCTTAAAGTTCCACTATTATTAGTAAATTGTTTGGAATGTCAAAGTCTTTTTGATTGAGAGCTTGTAACAAAAATGCAGATACTCCTGGGATGGTGTAAACATGTTAAATTGTCATTGACTAGCACTTCTGTTAGAATTAGTTCAGTAGATAAATCTAGGCATGGTATAGGGAATACTAAACCAAGTGAAGAGATAGTCTAAGAGAAAAGAGGGGTCCTGAACTTTATTTATATATCAGTGTTTTTTTTTTCCTAAGAGCTGGAATAATCAACATCAATAGACTTTGTAATTATCTATATCTGACTGATAATAAAATATGTAATTTTATTCTCTGGTTAGGTAAAGTATTAACTAGCAGGAAGAATAATTCAGTGGAGGAAATATCAATATGGAGTAGTTTGGCTACAATTACAGAAATATGAAAGTGATTTTTTTTCCATGTGAAATTGGGATTCAAAAAACTTTACACTGAGACAATATTTACCAAGCAAACTACAGTATCAAAAAATGTATTCTCTAAAATGTTTAATGTTGTAGTACACATCAATATTTTCATTCAACTTTTCACTTCATTTTCAAAAAGCTGGTTTTGATGAGTCCCAAAATTTAAAGTTGGTTAAAAGTGCCTTTTTTCTAGTCAAATTTGCACTGACACATTTACTTCCCTTGCAGAAATGATTGCATTCTATACAATCCAATTAGTTTACCTGGAAGACTAAATTTAAGTTAAACTGAGAGAATTAACTCTAGGATAGTACTAGGAAATTGTTAAGTATGATATTAGTTAGAGAGGCAGTGTGGAATAAGAAATAATGGAATAATAAATAATAAAGAAATAATGGATTAGGAATTGGTCTTAAGGCATGTAAGATCTGAGTTCAAGAGTTGACTCTAAGAGATATTGCCACTATGACCTTAGGTAAACCACTTAACTTCTCAGTGTAGAAGACTATTTTTTCTAAGACTACAAATATTAACTACAGAGAAAGTTTTTTGAACTGAGTGTTCTCTATGCTAACGAAATCACATTTCTAGTCTGTATAACCGTAATAGGTGGAAGCACAGTAGATAGAGAACTGCCCTTCACGTCAGAAAGCTCTGAGATCATTGTTTAATGGTCATTTAGCCTCTGTTTGCCTCAATTTTCTCATCTGTAAGAATAGGATAATAAATGCACTTACCACCTAAATTTGTTGTTAGATAAAGTAAGTTAATATTTGTAAAGTACTCTCCTAAAGAAATGCTAGTCTTTAGTACTATTAAAGCGGAGTTGGAAGGAGAGGGGAAGGAAAAAAGGGGAAGGAGAGGAAGAGATAAAACAAGAACAGGAAGAAGAATATTGTTATGTGTCTGTGTGAGATATGTTTGTGTATATCAATATAAATTGGGTATGAAATAGCCAATATATATTTAGTAACATAACCCATAAAAATATTGTGGTGCTTAGGACTCACAAACATTACTGAAGATATTTTTAAAACCCTCAAATAGCCAATCAATTCCTCCCAGAAGGGAATGGAAATTTGAGGTTGTTTATCAGGGTATCCTATTGCCATTGCAAGGACTTTCTACCCATTCTAAATAATTTTCTCATGATGCAGTTAGGCCACACTGTTGTTTAAACTCTCCTAAGGAGATAAACATATTTAGGAAGTGACTGAACATGCAAAGTTCTTCTCATCACCACAATCTAAGTTATAGGTCTTTTTCCACATAGAGAAAAGTAGGCTAAACAGTGCTGGAATCAAGAGAACCTGAATTCAAACATAACCTCCATGTTTTATTATTTATTTAACCATGAGAAAATCTCTTAATTTCCTTAACTGACTCAGTCATGGTGAAGATCAAATGAGATCATATTAGGGAAGCACTGAGCTCAGTAGCTAACATATCACAGGCACTTAAAAATGCTTCCTTTCTCTCCTCCCGCACCATGGAATGTGTTTCTTCAGCACATCAGAAGAGGCAAAGTTCATTTTATTTTAATTTTTGTTTCATTTTTGTCTATTGGTCTCTAGTAGGATTGACTGATTCATGAATCTCTAAGGCTAGAGTACAAGTACATGTCTACTATAGCTATACATTTATATAAAGTTAATCTTATGGTTGATTATGAGGAAAAAAAGAGAACAGAGATCTCTAAGATTTCTTGCTACACTTGCCACAAAGATACAAGGAAAAAGCAATTAAAGGATTTTGAAGAGCAAAAGAACCTATGCTGAGTCTCACAACTCTCTCTTGCAGACATTCATTGATGGCTGATTTTCATCCATTCATCAGGAGGCTATGCTTATTTGTGAAATCCAGCAGCATGTCATAATTGTGGGAATATTTATGTTCCATTAGGAGATGACTTTATTTTTTCCAAAGAGTAACAAGAGCTCTATAATTTCATAAGTTTGGTTAGGGTTCTCTTCAAATTAATTAGTGAATTCGCCTGACTCCCCTCCAGCCCCACCATCTTTGTTATATATGCCATTTTCTGGGGGGTGGGGGGTAGGATACTGAATATTCTAAATAAAGATGACTTTGAGATCTCACTTTTATGTTCAATTTTCTTCTCTTAAGTGATATTTTCCCCAAATGACCATTGTTTTCCCATTCTTCTCATGGTATATGATTCTCAGAAACACTTTTAGTCTATGCAATGTCCTTTTTTTCTTTCTTTTTTTCAGTCTTTCTTTTTTTAAAGTATAGATCTATGCAGAATAAGCGAAGACATAAAAGATGTGTTTTTAATAATCTAAACTTCTCTTTTGACTAATATATGTTATAGAGAGGCCTGTGATTTTATAAAAATGGAGAATTTTTAAGAAAGTTAATATTGAGTATATCACTATGTTTTCAAGCTAAATGCCATGAAGCCTTTCATTCAGTGAGATAGTCTTCAACCCTGCCACCCATTCCCCAGCCACATTTTATCACATTATCAAATTTTGGAAATGACATTTCTTTAGAACTCTTCTAGTATAACAGCTGGTGCCAATCATCCTGGGAACTCCCTCTGCCAATAACAATGTCAGTGGATTTATATTTCCCATTGGCATGAAGGTGAGAGGGCTTTGACTTCACTGAGTGGTTCTTTTAGATATACCACAAAAATGTTTTCTGCCTGAGAAATTTTCCTTGTAATCTCAGACTAACTCTGAATTTCATTTTTTACTTAGAAAGGGGGAAAAAAAAAGGATCTTCACAGTTCTTTGTTGTGAAAAAGAAACATTGTCAAGTGTACCTTCCCAATATTTAACTATTGTTATGACAATATTCATGAGAAATTCATTAGCATTTCATATAAGAGAGAGACATATCTAGGACAAATTTATACAAGCAGAATATATTTGTTTGGTTTAATGGATCATCTGGTACCAAATAAAAATATTCAAAATTTCTAAAACTTAGTGGTAAATTGTACTTCTGTGTTATGATAGAGGAAATTTTTAAAGGTTTGAAAAATGGGAAATTCAATTAATATCCACAATAGATATAACTGTACATAACATATCCAAACTAGAATATCTGATTGAGGTCTTTTATCAGTACCTCTAGATGACTTAAACCTGAAATATCCAGGTAAATGATAAAACTTGGAATTTTCTCTGTAATTGCTAAAATTTCCCACTTTGCTTTGAGTATATTTGTGATTTTTACTTGTGTTTTTTAAATATAATAATGTGGGGAGCAGTAGAAGGTCTTACCCTACAAGAAGGGAATGAAGAAGTAAAATGGGAGAAATGTAGGCAAGTAAGGGGGCATTAAAGATTTACCATATTAATATATATTATATCAAGTAATGAAAATGTTTCTGGGCTTATGACCCACTCTTAAAATTTGAATTAAAGGCCAAAATAATCCTTAAATTCTTCATATTATTATTATTATTTCTTTCAGTCTCTTCAAAAGAAGGATATTCTGAGGATCAACTGTTTCCCAATTCCCATTTCCTTAGGGCTATTCCAAATTGATTGTTTCCATCTTGACCAAATGCAATGAGTCTGTCCCATTATCTCATAAAATATATTGTTAAGCCAGTCTTGATTATTCAAGGTATGATTTTCCAGTTGGATGATTATCCAATCCACTTTATTTTCATCTATCCTCCTTATGACCTTTAGACAATTTTCATTTTTAATTATTGGCTGGGAAGGTAAAACATAGTAAATACTTAAATGTGTCTCCTTTTAGTCAAAATAGTAGAAAAAGAAAAGAAAGAATGAAAAAAGGGGGGAAAGACTTGGCAAACTGAGGAAATAGAATGACCAAAAAAATAAACATGTGCAAAAGCTATTAACTGTAACCTTGCCTTGCTCCAACATGGTATAACTGAAAATTAGTCATATAACTAGATCCAAATTAGTGTGACAATGACTTCCTTAAATTATTCACATATATTTGAATTGGTACTTGTTGTTGAGTCATTTTAGTCATGTCCCACTGTTAGTGATCCATTTTTGGATTTTCTTGGCAAAGATACTGCACTACTTTGTCATTTCCTTATCCAGCTCATTTTATAGATGAGGAAACTGAGACAAACAAGTGACTTGCCCAAGATCACACAATTAGTAAGTGTCTGACGCCAGATTTGACCTCAGAAGATGTCTTCCTGATTTCAAGTCAGTGCACTATCCACTGTACCACCCATACTAGAATGGTTTAAAATTTCTTTTCCAGCTCTTTTTACAAATAAAGAACTGAAGCAAACAGAGTTAAGTAACTTGCCCAGATTTACACAGCTACTAAGTGTCCAAAGTTAGATATGAACTCAGGAAGATGAGTCTTCCTGAGAACAGGCGTGGTTCTCTATCCACTCTGCTTTCAGCTTTCTTTTTTAAAAGAAAATGTTCATTGACCTCCAAATCTTATAAATATACATATCATACATATGTCTATACATACATATATTATATTGCACTTTGAGTTAAATAGTTTTAAAATTCCAACCTATAGTCTTTTATAAATAATGGTACTAAAATGAAAAGTAAAAGAACAGAAAATGCCAAAAAAAAATTCAGAAGCTATTAATAATCAGGAACTACAGTCAGGAATAGCAGGAATACTCACTCAGTAGCAGGAAGTTCATCATCATTGTACTTTACCAACTTTTTCCCTAAATCTACCCCTGCTCCAAACTTTTATATTTCTTTCAAGGATACTACTTTCCTTCCAGTTTCATAATCTTGATACAACCCTTGATATCTTCCTCTCCAAAAACACTAACATTTAGTTACTTGCTATATCTACTCAAACACTTTTCAAATTGGTTTTACACTACTCTCCATTCAAAAAGCTACTACATTACTTTATAGACTTATCATCTCTTAGCTAAAAGATTGTAATAATCTCCTATCTCTAATTTTTCCCTCACAGGACTATGGAAATAATATACAAATTTCACTATATCACAACCCTGTTTAACAAGCAATACTTCAGTAGCTTCTTGTTCCCACTTAGATATTATAGAAATCTTTCAGTTCAACCATCTGATCAATTCTGAATCCAAACATACATCTGATGGAAGGGTCTGATGCCTGTGCTAGGTTATTGTCATTGGGAATAGAAAGGATATGAGATAGTGTGGAGGAAGAATAAAGAATTGGTAAATGATTGGTTTTGAAAGGGAAGGAAAGAGAGAGTCAAATGTAACTGTTTTCAAACCTCAAAACTTTGTAAAGTACATTCTTCATTAGACCTTTGTATAGTAGATAGAAGGAAAGGGTGGGAAATATACACTGATCAGTACACTGCACTTTAATTATATAAAGAATAAATCTAACCCCAGAAACAGTCTTATTTTTTCTCATGTGTAAGATAAAAATAATAGCATTTGCACTAACCACTTCACAGTGTTGTAGCAGATGTGTGTTGTAACACTTAAATGTGAATTGGTATTTTTTTCCACTTTACAAATAAGAAAGCAGAGGCTTGGAGAAGTTAAGTAAGTCATCAACCAAAAGAGAACTTGAAAGTGACAAAGCTGGAGACTCAATCCTCCTCTTCTCGATCTAAAACCAATATTTTTTTCTATTGTCTCATTCTATATGTGGTATCTTTGAATTCATTGTGCTGAGTTACTGTTATGTACATTATTAATATTATAAAATAAAAATCTATTATATATAATATTATACCATAACTATACAATAAACTTCCCAGTACCTGAACTATAAAGAAAAACAATGAAATTATTTTCTATTTTGCTTTAAAATCTGCTACCTACTTCTGTGATGATGAATAAATAATCTGATTTTATAATTAATTTTCAAAAGCAAGATTTGTCATTGAATCAATATCAATAAATTAATACAATTAATGTCACTCAGAAGGCTATTGAGAATTGCATAATCTTTATGAGCAAACATATTACAAAAATGTTGACAAAAAATCAGTAAAAAGTATGTAAGCAAATAAATACATGAGTGGGAAGTTATTCATACAGCATAAGAAAGGAATTAATGGATAGATACCTTGTATACTCCACATCTATTTTTATGTTATCAAGAGAAAGTGAAGAAACTCAGCATGTTGGTCAGAACCTCTGTCAAAAACCTATGGGAGGATATGAACAAAAGTCATACAGAAATGTCAGTTACAGATAGGTTATGTTCTGCATGGTTGGAGAGAATACTCCAACTCAACAAGATTTATTTGAGTATGACTAAAATACTTTACAGGGGCAGTTAAGTGGGTCAGTAAACAGAACACTGGACTTGGAGTCAGGAAGACCTGAGTTCAAATTGAAGCAAGTCAATTAGCCTCTCTTTGCCTGAATCCACTAGTAAAGGAAGTATCAAACCATTCCAATTTCTTTGCCAAGAAAACAGAGTGAACAGTATTTGTGTGTTACTTAACATAGGGTCACAAAAAGTTGGACAAGATTGAATGACTGAACAACAACAAGAGTACTTTAACTTGATGTTCCTAATGATGACTTTCAGGCACATCAAGACCCACAAAAACTTCAATCATCAAAGACAGAGCCAATTATGTTCAGTGTGACTCCAATATATCTATTTTATTGTATTTTAATTCTTAGTGGACTGGATAATAACTTTCATCTTAAAACAGCCCTTTGCTCCACAGGCATTTCTAGCTAGAGGAGAATGTTCCTGCAGTATAGACATTTGCTGTATAAATGCAGTGTAAACATTTTCAATTGAATATAGCTTTTGAAGCAGTGGCCAGAGTAGTTTATCCTCAGAGTTTTAACAGATTTTTTGATAACTGGTGCTTTACTGCAGTTATTAAACATTTTAATGAAGTGTCCTCTCATAAAAAATGTTTCATCTAAACACACTGGAGCCTCATCTTCATTTTAACTTTGCTAATTAAGTTACACACAAAGATATGCTGAAGGGATTTCAATGGAGACCACTGGCATTTCCTATTTGGTATACAATATACATTTGATTCCCCTCACACTTTTTAATGACTTTGTAGCTCACCAGCCAAAAACAAGATGGGTATTCTTCATGCTGATTACATAATCCAGTGTTAATAATTATCTTCCATGAAATTTACAGCTAATTTACTAAGGACGCCAAATATCAGAGAAACATCTGTGTGTCCCTCTTCAAAGAGATATTTTGCTTTCCACTGCTCCAATGAAGTGAGCATTGCCATTTCAACTGCTTTTTCCCCCTAAAAACTGCTTTTTCCCTTTCCTTGTTGGCCAAATAACATATTCTTTCACAATGCATATCTCCTGTAACATCACAGAGATATTTATAACTGCTGGAGAGTCCTAAAGAACAAAAAAGGGCTATTCCCAAACAGCTAGCTTTGAAAAAAGCTGAAATAACTGCAAAAGTTAGGAAATTCTTGATTAAAGAGAAAAACTAAAAATTCACTTACCACTTAAGAATTTCATAAAGCCCTTATTGAGTTTAGAAAAAATGGATTTAGATTTGAATTTTCTTAAACAATCTTAAAACAAAATAAATATATATTTCAGAGAAAATATTTGCACTTACCCTTTATTAAAATCAAAGAGAAATATTACTCTACTCCCTTAAAATCAATTGGAAAATTTTAAAATAAATATAATTACCATACCAGACAAGAGCTTATTTTTAAATGTTGTTAAGAAAATGGGTCCATGTACATCAGAATTAATGTGGAAATGAATAAAAAAGAATCACCATATTTTGAGGATTTGACATGTATTTTTTAAACTTAAGATTTTTCTGCATTGAATATTGAATATAATATATAATAATCATCATTATTATCATCCATTACTTTGTCTTTAATGCAATAATTAAAAGTCTAGATGGAATCCTCAGTTGTATGGATTCTCATTTCTCTTTCTAGGGTCACAGAAGTAAATGTCATGTTTTTGGGGACTTTAGGAAGTAATGGTAAGTCAAGATGATCACTACACAAATTGTAGATAATACTTTGCTTAGCTTATTCACTTTACTGATAAGGAAACAGGCCCAGAAAGAAATGGTTTACTTAATAGCTCATGGCTGAGTACTAGTAGAACCAACCCACAACTCAAGATGAGAAAAAATCCATTTAGAGTTCGAATGGTAGCTCCTGTTCTACTTGGAAATTCTGACATTAAAAAGTTCATTAATGCAATTCAATATCACATCTCTGATCTTGTGCCAGATTTGAAAAAAAGAAACTTGAACAGTTATTTGGTCTATCAACCATGTAAAAGGGAGTTTTCACAATCCAGCTTAGGAAATGTGCTCTATCCTATGGTTGTATATTAATAAAACTGTAATAGCTAACAATATTGAATCTTTTTTCTTCATTCACATAATATTTTAAAGTTTCCAAAGTGTCTTGCAGATATTATCTCAAGGTAGCCTTGTAATAGTCCCATAAGACAGAGAAGTATTAGATGCATTATCATCTCGACATTACAGATTTGTCATCGAAGGCTCAAAAAGGTTAAGTGATTTGCCTGTGGTTGCACAACTATTGTGAGAGCAATGAGCTGAAATTAGGTCTATTTCAGACTGCCTAAGTCATAGAAGTGATTCCATTGTCTTGTCTGAATCAATTAATTAACTATTTTCATATCTAATTTTAATTAAATCACTCACACAGTAATGATGTCTATAAGCTAATCTTTAGAAATTGATCTTTATGTCACTTTCTCTCCTTGAAGAGATATCTCTTCATTTTTGCCAAGAATTCCTTAAAGATGTCACATCTTTCTTATACCACTTGAAAGAAGTTGTCTTTTGCTCCCTTTCTAACAGTGTTTTTTTTAGCATTTTAAGATATTAAAAGCAATGTACTTTTAAGCCTATATTCAATTTCTTTTTCTTCTTCTTTCCTGGACATCTTTAACATGATTTAATCTGTCTTCACTTCCAGCAATCTCTTCAATGAGAATGTTGACTTTAACTGTCAAACTTACTTTACATATGGTCCCTTCATTGACAAGGAGATACCTCTCACCACTATGATCCTTGCATTCTTGACAATTTTGGAATAAAATTTCATACCAGGCACTATCCTACCTTAGAAAACTCTTTTATTTTTCTACTTTGTGTTTGTGTTTTCTGTCACTTTTTACTCAATACCTCTATCCAAAGCAGGAGTTTGTGGACACAGAAAAAAAATCAGGAAACAAAAAACCAGGAAGGGAACTTTTTCCTTCCTCTAACTGAGATAAACCCACCAAACTAACAGGATTTTTTTGTTTCCTGATTTTTTTAATATTTTTATTTGGAGTAGTTTGTCATTTCCTTCTCCAGGGCATTTTACACATGAAGAACTGAGGTAAACAGGGATAAGTGACTTTCTCATAGTCACACAATTAGTATCTAATGCCAGATTTAAATTCATTTTCCTCCTAATTCAAGACTAGTATTCTATCCATTGCCCCACCTAACTGCCCTATGTTATATATAGTATACATAGTAATACATACACACACACACACACACACACACATATATATATATAGTAGTAAAGTGTTGTGTGTAGAACATTGGATTTACAATCAATAAAATGTAGTTTCTAATGCTGACTGCATGATGCTGAGCAAGTCACAATTTTTAGGGGCTCTGTTTCCTCATAAAACGAGAGGGTTGGAATTAATGACTTTCAAAGTCCTTTATAGCTCTACATCTGAGTTTTTTAGCATGTTTTTAAACATTTTTAATAGGAAGAATTTTCATTATCTCAGAGAATCAAAGTAAAGTATGTCATTCTTGCCCTCCTCTCCTTTTCTGTCTTTTTCTCCAAACCCTTTATGGAGTTATCATGTGTGACAGAAGAAAAAGAAAGAAAAAAAAAAAACAGAACCAGGAAAACTAAGAGTTCAAGATCATTGAAAATGAAGCTAAAAATTGCTGGTAGAAACGGATCTGGAATAGTTCTTCTGTTGAGTATATAGGGGCAGCTTCTATTTTGCACAAATTCATACTCAAATGTTGAAAATAAATACCCAACCTTTTTTTATTTTAATAAAAAATATAACAGTAAATAAGATGTTTATATTTCTAGAGAAATCAAGCCCTACCTAAATCTGGAATCGAATATCATTTTATATTACCTGCTTCAATTCAAAGTATTTCTTCATTCTCTAACTTTTTTGGAATTAGGTAATTTATTTACTTCATGAACTAAACTCTCAGAATATGCCAGCTTTATTTATGAAGTTCCTAGTGGATGAACATTCTCAAATAGTTGAAACTTCAGCAAAACTCAGATGTCAATACCAATCAAAAGTCTAGAAAGTCTGGCATTATGGAAAAACATAAAGATGTTAATTCTTTTTATGCATCAGTGAAAAGAATTGATGATGTCATATTTATGCCTATAATTGCAAAAAATAAAATATACTTTAATATTCTTTTTCACAATATGGAAGTTTCATCCTGAAAAAGAACATTTTAACAAAGAAATTATGCAAAAAAAAAAGTGGGAACAAGTGGGAAGGATGAAAGACTAAGAAAGACTCTGTGTGTGTATGTTTTTATGTTTATGTGTGTGTGTAGTAGTAGTAGTAGTAGCAGTAGTAGGAATACTGTAGAAGTAGGAGCAGTGGTTGTAGTAGTAATATTCAATATGGAAGATAATATAATTAGAATTTTTCAATTCAGCTGTATAATGGGCTGAGGCTTGAGTTGATGCACTGAGGTCCCAAGCACGTGAGGCTAAATGGTAATTGGACTATACTCTAGTAATATACATGCTTGGATAAAGAATGGCTCCCACCCACTCTCTGCAAGTCCTGATGTGTTGTATAGGAAATGACGATTTTGGTGGGTGGAGGCAGAGAGACAGGAAGAGAGGCTGGGAGAGATTGGGCCTGGGTTCTATGCTAGTAGCTGCTGGTCGTGTGGCTGCTGGTCTAGCTAGCTTCTTGACTCGGCTGCACACATTGCTATCACTGATTCTCTTCCACCTGCGATCTTTCTTCACTGAGAATAAAGATTGACGATTTTCCTCTAACCTGAATTCCTGACTCCGGCTGATTTTAAAATATGCGGTCTTCACACAGCTGTAAAGTCAAAATATGGATTAAAATGATAAAAGTGGTGATAATATCATTGAAGGCAATTTGTTTTAAAAAAATAAGAAATGGCTATCTCAGTGTTTTATCTAATGATTAATTTTACAGAAAATTATCATTATCAGACTGTTCTGTTTTATGAACAAAAGACAAATGAAGTAAGAGGGGAAAGGGACACCAAATATGAAGGACGTATTTAAGAAAATAAATTCAAAGAAATGTCCTATATTTCATATTTTCAAAATTCTTCATTATCTATTTTAATCATAATATTAGTCCTTTTACCAAGATGAGACTGCTTCAAGGGTGTTAAAAACACAGCCTACAAGTATTAGGGGGCCTACTCTAAGTCCTGCTCAAACTAGATTAAAATGTAATTTTAAAATATTTAATAAAGCCAATAAAACACAATAACATATACATAACATACAAATATTAAATTTTAAAATACAAAATATGTGACTTACAAAGATTCATATGTACACATTAGTGACCCCCTTTTTCCGTTTGAGTTTCACACTATGGGTATATTATATTTACTAGATCAGGGAAGAATGTACAGCATTTTTATTGCCATTCTGATGCCATTTTACTTCAACCTTTAAAGACAAAACCAGGGAAAAGGACATTATATTCTCTATACTGAGCAAAATTATTATTTGTCATTATATTAATAACCAAAGATTAGAGTAAAATCAGGCTTTTCTCCTTTATTTCTTCATTAGGGCCCAACTCCTATGGAAGGTCAGCTTCTGAAGGACAAGACTAATTGAAATTACCCCTACTCTCTGGAGAACATGATCTTTACTTTGTGCCAGACCCAAACAATTGTTTCTATTTAGAATATAAACAAAATCCAATCTAATCAAGTTCTTACTCCAAGGAAAAGGAGTCTTGTCCTTGAATCTCTTCATTAGAACTTAGGTTGACCCAGTTCATAAAGGAGAAAACTAACCAGAGTGGTCTAGATAGAGATGGATTCCATTGTCCAGACTGCTGGAGACGGCTGGGTTTCATGATCAAGCCACATTCTAAGCAGGAGGAGGTGAAGACTTCTAGTCTACTTCCTCACTAAAGGAAGGTCCACCAATTAGGGTTGATTTTTAGTTGTCAATGCAATCACCTTTAAAGGTATTCAAAGGTAAATAATTACCTTTAGTTCTCCATGTTTTTGTTTTTAGTTTTGTTTGTTTTTAGTTGCCAAGAGAGAAATCATTGAGAGTCAATTTATTGATTATTACCTAGGCTAATTAATAAATTGATTTTGAATTACCCAGATATTCTATCTCTTGGAGTTTTTCATTTTTTACAGCACTCTGCCAGGATTACATCATAATTGGAATATTGTGTTCTGGATGCACCACTTTAAGAAAAGAAATAAGCTTGAGATGTTCCAGAGGGTAGAAAACAGTATGGTTATGGGCTTTAAGTGCATGTCATATGAGAAACAGTTAAAAGAATTGGAGATGTTTAGCCCACAGAAGAAGAGACTGAGTAGAATATGATTTCCATTTTCAAGTATTTGAAGGGCTATTGGGAAGAAGAATTTTGCAGGTTCTGTTTAGCTTCAGGAGATATTACTAAAAGCAATAGTTAGAAGGTAGAAAGAGGCAAATTTATGTTTGATGTCAAGAGAAAAAGAGTCATTGAAAAGCAGAATGAGATTCCTTGGGAGATAACATGTTCTCCTCCTTGGAGGTTTTCAAACAGGAACAGAACAATCACTTAATTCAGTATATAATGAGAATTATGATTCCATTAGGATATGAGCTGGATTAGATGATTGTTGAACTTCTTTACAACTCTTAAATCTGTGATTCAGTGAACCCTTATTTGGGCAGAAATTTTGTTTTATGTGTGTGTGTATTCATTCTGGAAAGCTAGGGCAATAGAGTATTCTTATTTTCTCAGAAAACAAAACAAAGCAAAAAAAAATTGGAACATCCCTGAAAAGTTATATAGTTACATAGATATAAATATATATTTTGCTAGTTAATTAAGGTAGTTCCCAATTTAAACTGTGTTAATATAGAAATTTAAATTTAATTAAGACTGAGAGTTGTGATTTGATCTGCTTATGACTTTAAGTTTTATCAACTCTTGATGTTATATCATCATGCCAAACTGGCATGCCAATTTTCACTATTAATATGCTAAGGAAATTCTGAATTAAACCCAAACAGATAAATTAGTGCTAGGATGCTTGAGTGTGAGAGGTCCAGGTTTATTCTCAGTCATTTTACAACTGATAAAGGAGATGGTTAGTCCTACTTGCAATTCCCGCTCTCTTTAAGCAACATAGAATGTTGGACATTAAAAGATCTATCTCTAAGTATGTTTGTTCTTCTCAGAAGCAAATATCCTCAGTTCCAGCAAGGAGAAGTAACTCTCCAAATATCTGATATATCACATGATCATTTCCTAATACCAAAACTTCTGTTGCACTTGACCTAAACCACTGAAGTCTGGGAACCTATTGAAGACACCTATAGCATCTCTATTCTCTTTTTGTGACTCTTACCCCCTCCACTATAATTGATAATCCAATAGGTTAGATATATGACTCAGCACATAACAATGAGCCACTTTTTTGATTTTGTTTTGTTTTTTAATATGCATGAGTTCAATATTTCAGGATGGGACTCACCTAAGATAGTAAAGGCTAAAGTTTACCAAGTTTATATGCAATTGCTAGAAGAGTTAAATGCGAAGTCGTAATTTCAACAATTTAGCATACCTGTTTTTTCTTAAAAATAATAAGTAACTATTCATTTTTCTTGTTCTTCTTTGATTTTCAAATTCTTCTTACCTTGGATACATTTGTTTCTCAATCTGCTTTTATTAAAATATGAAGAAAAATCAGGTCTATCATAGAATTGCAGAATCACAGAACAGGATATAGAAAGGACTTCGTCACTCATCTAGTCCAAGTGTGAGATAGTGGAAACAGACTGAACTTGGAGTCAGGAGACATATTTGAATCAAAGCTTTAACAGGTGTATCATTTTATAGCTTAACATCTTGAATCCCTATTTCCTCACTTATCAAATAGAGATAACAATACTACTACTTATCTCAAGGCTGCTATGCAGAAAGCACTTCATAAATCTCAAAGCACTTTTTATAGGTTTTCTATTTTCTCTTCTTTTGTCCTATTAGATAGAAGCTGTGTTTCTCTCTATCCATACTGTTATATTTTTATTTTGTCATGTTTGAAACATGCTATATTTTTAATAGTTATCCACTGGTTTAAGAAACAATATGCTTAGAAAATTTCTGTCCAATGTTTAACTGAGCTCTTTAAAAAATCTTCCAAAAGTCAACTTTTCTGCCAGTGTAGTATGAGGATAGTTTATCATCTCAGGAAAAATTCAATTTTCATTCTTTTTGAGCCTTTCATGGCAATCCTTTTGACACTCAGTTGTCTAATTACATGTGCATTTTGTACCATTTCAAAGCATGTCCTCTTGTACACATGAAAATAGAATGAAGTATCAAAAATAGCCTGAGAACTTGGGGGGGGGGTTGAATTATAACATGTGCTTAAAAATTAAAATAAAAAAACACCTTTCATTACATAGCATCTTTGTTCCTAAGGATTCACATCACTTTTTTATATGTTATCTCGCATGTTGTTGACATGGCTATGTGAAGGATAATAAGAGTGGATGAAGGATGAAACTTATGCACAAATATCAAGTGGAAAACTGTTTGCTTTTTTTTATAATTCATCACATAATTCTTGCTTCAATAGCCCTCTAACACAAAAAGCATTTTCTATATTAAGAAACCAAGGTCCTGATAAAAGGGATATGCTGCAGATTGGAAAATAGTTATTTCTTAGTTGTATTTTCCTTCTTTTTAAAATTTTATTTTATTTTTAATTTATAGAATGAAGCCCTTCAAAACATAGAATAATAAAAAAGGTAATTGCTCAAAAAACTGCAATTTACATACAACAGTTTCTTGCATTACCTGAAAACCATAATGTGTGTGTATGTAAGTGAGAGAGAAAGTGAAGAGAAGAGAAGAGAAGAGAAGAGAAGAGAAGAGAAGAGAAGAGAAGAATAAAGAAGAGGAGAAGAGGACAAAGAGACAGAAAGACAGAAAAAGAGAAAGAGACTAGACATCAGCTATCAAGAAATGATCAAGGAAAATTGCCATGATATTCCAGAACCAGAGGGTAAAGTGAAAAATCAAAAGACTAAAAACTATCACCTCCAGAAAAAGATCCCAAAATGAAAATTCCTAGGGATATTATAGCCAAATTCCAGAGTTCTCAGGTTAAGGGGAAAAAAATATTGCAAGCAGCCAGAAAGAAACAATTCAAATATGGTAAAGCCATATACAAGAACAATGCAGGCCCTCTTTGTAGTGGCCAGAAACTGGAAACTGAGTAGATGCCCATCAATTGGAGAATGGCTGAATAAATTGTGGTATATGAATATTATGGAATATTATTGTTCGGTAAGAAATGACCAACAGGATGATTTCAGAAAGGCCTGGAGAGACTTACACGAACTGATGCTGAGTGAAATGAGCAGGACCAGGAGATCATTATATACTTCAACAACAATACTAGATGATGACCAGTTCTGATGGACCTGGCCATCTTCAGTAATGAGATGAACCAAATCAGTTCCAATGGAACAATAATGAACTGAACCAGCTACACCAAGCGAAAGAACTCTGGGGGATGACTAAGAACCATTACATTGAATTCCCAATCCCTATACTTTTGCCTGCCTGCATTTTTGATTTCCTTCACAGGCTAATTGTATAATATTTCAGAGTCCAATTCTTTTTGTACAGCAAAATAACAGTTTGGACATGTATACTTATTTTGTATTTAATTTATACTTTAATATATTTAACATGTATTAGTCATCCTGCCATCTAAGGGAGGGAGAGGGGGGGGGGAAGGAGGGAAAAAATTGTAACAAAAGGTTCGGCAATTGTCAATGCTATAAAATTATTCATGCATATAACTTGTAAATAAAAAGCTATTAAAAAAAGAATAATGCAGGATAATATAAGATTTAGAAGCTTCTACATTAAGGAATCTTAAGGTTTGAAATATGATATTATGGAGAGCAAAGGAACCAGGATTACAACCAAAAATCACCAGAAAGACTACTTAGTCCTTTGGGGTGGAGGAATGAATATTAAATGAAATAGAGAACTTTCAAGGATTTTTGATGAAAAAAACAGAACTGAATAGAAATATTTAGTTTCAAGATGACTCAAGAGAAGTATTAAAAAGGTAAACAAAAAATGGAAATCATAAAGGATTTAATAAAGTTAAACTATTTACATTACTACATGAGAAGATAATACTTATAACTCATAAGAACTTTCTCATTTTTAGGGAAGTAAGAAGAAGTATATATAGACAGAAGGCACAGGTATGCATTGATTAGGGGATGAAAGCTAAAAAAAAATTTAAATTAAAGGGTGAGAGAAGAATTTATAGGGAGCAATGGAAAAGATGGGGTAGAATGAGATAAATTATTACACTTAAAAGAGTCAAGAAAAAGCTTTTACAATGGAGAGGAAAAGAGAGAAGGTAAGGATGAGTGAGTGAATTTGACTCTCATCAGAACTGACTCAAAAAGGCAATAACATACATATTCAATTGAATATAGAAATTTATCTTACCCCTACAGGAAAGTAGGAGGGAAAGGAGATAAAAGAGGTAGAGTTGGGGAGAGAGAAGTTGCAAAGGAGTGGATAAATTGGGGGAGGGATAGTCAGAAGCAAAAAACTTTTAAGGATGGGCAGGGTGAAAGGAAATAGAGAATAGAATAAATGGAGTGGGGGAATGGTATGGAAGGAAATTCAGTTAGCAATAGTAACTGTCAAAAATATTTTGATGCAAGTTTCTCTGACAAAGGCCTAATTTCTCAAATATACAGAAAATTGAGCCAAATTTATCAAAATAAGGGCCATTCCCCAATTGATAAATAACTAAAAGAGATGAACAGTTTTCAGATGAAGTAATCAAAGCTATCTACAACCATATGGGAAAAAATGCTCTTAACTCATTATTGATTAGAGAAATGAAAATTAAAACAATCAGAGTTACTACCTCATACATATTAAATTGACTAATAGGTTAGAAAAGGAAAATAACAAATGGTGGAAGGGATGTGTGGGGGGGGGGAGGAGACATTAATGTGTTATTTCTGGAGTTCTGAACTGATTCAATCATTCTGTAGAGCAATTTGGAACTATGCTAAAAGGATTATAAAACTATTGCATACCTTTTGACCTAACAATACAAGTTCTGTATTCTAAAAGAGTTTTTTTTTTAAAGGAAAAGAACCTATATGTACAAAATAATTATAGCAGCTTTTTTTTTGGAGCAAAGAATTGGAAATTAAGGGGAATCAATTGGGAAATGGTTGAATATATGGTGATATGAGAGTATGATTCAAATACTATTGTGCTATAAGAAATGAGCAACAATGGTCTCAGAAAAACCTGGAAGGATTTACATGAGTGATACAAAGTGAAATGTATTAAACAGTAATATTGTAGGATGATCAGCTGTGAATGACTTAGCTATTCTTAGCATATCAGTCCTAAAAGAAAACAGATATTATTATGCCCATTCTACAAATGAGAAAATTGGAGGAGATAGAATAGGAATCATTAAAATTGGGAAAGCCAACACAGAAATCATTCAATTGAAAAGCACTGTGCTAAGTAGTAAAAATACACAAAAAAGTAAAAATAGTCCCTATCTTTTTATGTAAGAGAAGTCTCCACATTTGTATGTAACAGACAAATCCTAGTATAGTAGTGAACTTCACAATTATAAAGACCAAGGTCCAAATGCATACTAGTTGTGTGGCCTTTTAACCTCTCATTTACTCATAATAATCTAAGACTAGAAGTTGAAGAACAATAACTGATCTGCATTGTTAATTTTCTGTAGGAATGAAACCACAGATTGAGACCACCTTTTTTTCCTCCTTCTCTTCCCCAAAAAGCCACATTTAAATACTAAAGAACAAGTATTATCTTAAGAAAAGACTACCTTGGATGTTCCTTAATTAAATAAATCATCACTTAGTCCATAAAACAACATCCACTGTAGTCCAGTTTTATTTGGGATAAATGAGAAGCACTTATTACTTTCCATTAGTCAAGTAAGCAGAAGTTTTTCTCATCAGTAATGTGAAATGTTAAGAACTAAGTAGTTTAATTTCAAATTGTCACTCAGCATAGGTTTTTGAGAATTCTTTTTTTTTTAATTGGCAGTTGTCATTTAATATATGATGTGATCTAAAAGCATATTATTTTGTAATGTTCCCCAGAATATCTCATTGACTTTGTGACATTCTTAATCTTTTAATTCTCTAAAAAGAAAGAACAGAGTTGGGTTTTCTTTAATTGCTTAAGGTACATTCTGCCCTTTCAAAAGATAAACAAGGGGATATTCAGGGGCTGCTTTTCTCACCCTTTTTGTTTCTCTTTTTGCTTCCATCCCTACATTCCTTCATAATGATAAAAATGACATTATTTTAAAAGATAAAAAGCACCAAAACTATTTTCATCTTGACCTTTACAATTTCCAAAACAAGCAGCTTCTATTAGAAAAAAAAAATTTATTACAAAGTATATTTGGCATTACTTCACAAGAAAAATATATTTTTCCTAACAGTAAAAGTTATTGTCTTCCATTTTTATGCTAAGGTAACAATTTAATCAAAATAAAATTCGAGGGCAATTTAAAACTGAGGAAGTAATTGACTGAAAGCACTAAAAATATTTCATCTATCACTTTTTAAATGAAGATATTGAAGTAGTTTTAGATCTTTGATAGACCACATCTTATTGAAGCAATAAGGACAGTTTACTGAAGAGGTCAAGGAGATTTTTTGGTGACCTTGATTCCAGCAATACCTTTCATTAGAGAAAGTTTAATACTGATAAACAACTATTGTATTTTGAAAGAACAAATATGAGAGTGAGGAATTATTTAAATTGCATGTATTTCAAATCATGTTCTCTGCTAACTCTGCCAATGCAGATTCCTAAACAAGTGGTTTCCTAATCTGGGATATCAGTTTCAATTGAAATTTCATTTTAAATGTACATCTGTGTTTTTCTTACAAATGTTCCAGGTTTCTTGATGATAGAAGAATGAGCACTCAGAATAGCCTTGATTCAGGGTATCTGCTTTTTTCACTGTGGTTCTGGTATCTCCGACCTAGTAAGAATTATATATATATATATATATATATATATATATATATATATATATATATATTATGTATGTATATATATATATATATACATATATATATGTCAGCAAGTTTTATCTTATGCGACAAAGATATGACATTGTTGTTACTAATTCTTAAGAATCCAGGAATTAAATGGCAGTAGAGAAAGTTAGAATAAAATCCTCTTCCTTGTTAAAACTGCTGCTTTTATATTGTTTCTGACTCAGCTGGGGGTACAGTACATGATCAGGAAAAAAGCATGAAGTATATTAGAGACATATAAATGGAAGCATACATTTAAAAATAATAAGATTCATTAAGGAAATAATAGAAGAGGCAGTAATAGTCATTAACTCGAGAATTCATAACTCTTTTCAGATTTCTTATTCAAAATGAGCTTTTGGAGATGTCACATTCTTTAATAGTATAGAGCTTAATATTGTCTTGGTTTAGATGGTTGGCTTATAATGTTAGCGTATGCAAATATACATAAAGAACTGGCTTGCCTGACCATTTCTTTGTGTTTGGGTATATATTTCTGTATGGCATAATATTTCCACTTGCATTGGTTCCCTGGCAAGAAAATGTTTATTGCGCTCATTAGCTAAGAGGATGTCGGCACTGGTCCAATGAACACAGATCTGCCTTCTGATTTCAGCCATTAAATTGCAATGGGATTCACAGGCTTAACATTGTGGGTGTGAGAATAATAAAATGGAACTCCATCTTTAGCCCAGTTACCATGGATGCAGTTAAAGGTCATAGTGGCAGCTGCTAACTAGTTGCCTTTTTAGCTGCATTTTCCCTCCTGCTATGTATTTTTATGCACCTTAATCTCTGAGGGGTTTACCATGGACTACCTTCACCTACTTTTGCAGTGGACATCCTAACCCGATTTTTGAAACAATATACATTTTCTCTTTTTAAAATAAATAAATAAAGTAGTTACTGTGGACTTCGTCTTTTATTTATTTGTTTGTTTAATATAGAAATTTAAAGTAAAGAACTTAATAAAATATAAATTGCCGTTTGTCTGGCATTCTGAATTACTTTCTCATTTTCTATACACCATTCTACATTTCCAACCAAAAAAAATATATATAAAAAAAATAAAAAAAGAGTATGGTAAATTCCCATCTCCATTTAAACTGGTAATGGGTTCAGGCACTGATGCATTCACAACGTGGAACATCAACTTCTTCATTTGGCCCAAAGTCCTAGGAGTTAATTCCCTGTACTGCATGAGGTGTCAGAGTAATTACCACTGATCAACCCTATTTCTCAGCATTCTGCCCAGCTTTGAGAGACTCCCTGTTTATGGATGCACTGCCACATCATCACAGTGCTTTCATTCATGCAAGCTACTTAATCGAAAGGGTTTGGACAATGTAGGATTTTCAAAGAGAAGAAGTGGGGGGAAAATTAAAAGTAGCCAAGCAAAATAAATATATGATGGTTTAAAAAAAGAACAGAAAGCTCTTAGAAAATTTTCTCATGTCAACACTTCATTTGAATAGATTTTAAAAACTATTCACTTTCAAAAGAACACATTGTGAGCCTTTTTGGGTGGGGGGGGGTAACTCAACTGCATGATCACATTTTTGAAACATTTTAGAAGGTATCAAACCACTTGAGGAAAGTTTATTGTTTTTGGTTCTGTTTATGTAGAACCCCTGACTATGTTAACCTTTATGAGCCAGAATACAAAGAAACTTTTTTTTAAGTATTGTGTTGCTCTGTTTTAAACATACATTTATATAACTTGTCATTTCATAAAAATAAATTAAGTATTACATGAGCCAAATGTTTCAATTCCACAGAAGAATGGTTTAAAGGGCTCCTTGGCAGGATGCCATAATATTCATTTCTATTTCAAATACAATGTGAAGTCTTTAATTTTAATATACTTTGTAACTATAATGGTTATAAGGCATATACTATACTAATTCATCTTCATCTTCTGCTTGCTCTACTCTGGTTTTATAAAGCAACAAAAAGATATATTGATTTCATATGCTATATTTTCAACATTTCCATCAACATGTATATGAGTCTAATTGGTCAGAGGAGATGAGAGAGAAAAGCAGGTGGTAAAAGAGAAGGTTGGAGTTTGACCAGATCAAAGATACTAAAATCATTTGTTTTGGGATGCTCTTATATTTATGATGTGTCTGTTGCAATAGAGGATAGAAAAATAAAATGATAAGGTGCTCAGGTTATGAGAGAAATAGGAGCCTGAATGTCAAGGCTTGCTTCCTTAGATTCCTCTCCTACCTCCAAACTTATGATGTTACTTGGAGGCATGTATCCTCTTCTCTTTGAGCTGCAGGTTCTTTATCTATGAAATAAGGTAAGAATTTTTGGGGAGGGGAAGCTGAAGGATCATTGGATGAAAGAAACTCTATAACTACATCAGGTGCTGCCATATCGTTAATGGGCCAGGTTCCTTTGACCACATACCTCCTTTATGAATCTGTGACTCCTCTTGGAAGCCTGGGTTCAGTAGGTAGACAAGATAAAGGTAGGAGGAGAATCTGGCTGAGACTGATCTGTGTCACTCTATGAAAAATAAAGGGGGAGGGCTGTCGCTCTAAAGCAAGAGATAACAGAATGGTAATGACAAATATATATGTAAATAGATTAATCCCCTGTGGTCATTCTGAGGTTTTCACAGTGACATCACTGGCACAGTAGTATTTCTTCATTAAAAGGGAACAGGGGAAGGAGTAATTTTCTTAAGCTATACAACTGTATTATGGTGAAGGGGAGGATGGAAGATAATGTTTTCAGTTATCACTGAGAATTCAGCTTTACTATTACCTCTGCCGTACTTTTAATCAGGGAATTTCTTCTTTTGCCTTGTTTACTGTTGATATTTTCTGGCTGATTGGAGAGGAATGACATTTTGACAATTTACTGTAGCAGTAAGCACTGTACAAACAAAAGGTGCTGATGAAAACTGGGAACCCATTATTATGTAAATTATGGCTGAGTAACACAGATTCCAGCTCCCAGTCACCATCATTGAGACCAGTTTTACTCAATGATAATAATTTTCATGATTGCAGACTTCAGAGTGATCAGAAATATGCTTTAGCTGCTGCATTTATCTACTGCTGGTACTTGACCCTTAATTAAATTCTGAAACTTTTTTATATAATAAAGTAAAATACAGCTGACACTTCTGTTCAAACAAAGAGCATCCAACATAGAGCTACTAAATAAGATAAAGGTATTTCAGACTTACCTCATGGTAATGATAGTAAACATAGCTATTACAGCATCTTTGGAAAGTGAACATCAAGTTTAAAATGCAGATATATATTGTCAAGTGATTTCAATTCTATGCAGCTTTTCCTAAATAATAGTGAGTATATGTTGCCAGTGAGTCCTGGATTCAGATGATCATAAAAATCTGTTAAGAAGACATTTTAATATGTTTTGAAAATATACTGTGAGTCTTTCCATTCTATATCTTTTGGGCTCTGATATTCAACATGTGCTTTGACAAAAATAGGCAACATTTATTAAGACCTACACAGCTCTGAAAGTCCTTGCTTATAACTTTTGTAAGAAATTTTTTTTCTTACAGATTTATTCTTCTCCTGAAAATTGAAAACCAATGCAACTTTTTTTAAAAAGGCATTTTGGCCTCATTAAAAAACTGAAAGGTCAAAGAAGATGTCAAACTGAATATACATATTCCAATATATCATGTAGATAGCAGCCCCTTTTAAACTGAATTTTTGTAAACACAAATGGTAGAAAGCAAGGAATCCTTGGTTAATGCATACTTATCTCTGCAAATCCTTCAAATACACTTATTTTCTTTTAAAAAAAAAATAAAAGTGTGCATCTAGTACTTCCCTTGGTATTTCAGGTCAAGAAAAAAGTCTTCATTTTTGAATATGTTAATAAAAATCAGTTAAAGCAGAGGCACTTGTGAAAACCAAGATTTAATATTTCCTTAGATATAACACTTCTTAAGCAATCAGCTCATAGAGCCAATGAGCTAAGAAGGTAATTACTTAAGTGGATTTCATGAAGAGTAGAAAGATGATTGTGCCACATTAAATAACAATTGTATCCTTAATGATGTGTTGGACTATAATACAAACATTCTTCTACCATTACATGCTCTACAATGTACCTTTCTAATTACTCCAGTGGCTTCCTGTTCCCCTGCTAAGATACTGTGCTTTCAAAGTCTATATAAACATTAAGTGAGTTTTGTTTTGTTTTGTTTTTTTACTACAATGAGTGCAGCTGCATGGTCATTGATAAATTGTCTATAAATTGCTGAAATTCTATGTGAATATTATTTTTGCTTATTTAACATATACACACTTCAGTGTTTCAGTATACTTTAGGAAAAATATGCTTGACTTTAGGAACACATATGAAATTACAGAAACCAGTTTTGCTCAGCTTTCCTCATTTATTGAGACTAAATGTTCGGTGTATATAAAACCTAGCAATGCAACTTCAACAGTATTAGTAAAGAAGATTTTTTAAAAATAGAAGTGAAAGAAAGGGAGAGGGAGAGGGAAGCAAAGGGAGAGACAGACAAACAGAGAGAGAGATAGTCTGAGAGACAGAGAAACACACAGAGGCAGACAGAGACAGAGACAAAGGGACAAAGACAGAGTTAGAGAGATAGGGGAAAGAAAGTCAGAGAGAGACAGAAGAGAATCAAGCAAAATAGACAAAGGAGACTGCAAGTAGAGACACAAATAGTGATAAGACAGAGACAGATGAGCCAGAGAGAGACAATGACAGCAAGGCATAAACAGAGAGAGACAGAGACAGAGGGGGAGGGGGAAGGGAGAGACAGGAGGAGAAGGAAGAAGAAGAGGAGGAGGAGGAAGAAAAAGAGGAGGAGGAGAAGTAAGAGGAGGAGGAATAGGAGGAGCATGATGATAACAGACATACTACATACTATGGAGGCACAAAGAGAAACAGAAGAGACAAAGAAAAAGGTAGACAGAGGCAGATAGAATTAAAGTCACATAGCCTTTATTTCTTTTCTAAAGGCCGCTGAAAATATTATCCTAGTATGTTAGATTTTGTTTCTTCAGAAGTTTTAGTGTTCTAAGTATCTGTAATCAGTATGCTTTTATTTAACAAAAATTGAGTAGTTAAAATAAATATGTGCATCATTTGATTTCTGATTCCAACTGTCTACTAACTGTATGAACTGAAATGAAAGATTCCCCAAGTGATATCAACTTGGGAGGAAAGAACCTAAATGAGCATAAGTAATTATCCATTAACTATGTATTGTTTTGGCTGTTACTGAATCTTGTAATAAAGACTGTTGCCTTTTTTTGAATACCTTTTTTTTGAAATGCATATTTAATTTCCAATGTATTATTTGTTATAAAAATAAAATAAATGTAAATAATACAATACAAATATAATGCACACAATATAATTCACATTGAGTACAAGCATTTTATACTGAATCCTAAACATCCTAAGAGAGGCCATGCCATTGTTCCCATTTAGCAGCTATAATAAATGAAAAAAGAAAATAAAATCTCTTTTCTAAGTCATAAAAAAGTTACAAGTTCAGAAACAGATTTTTGAGGTAATTTTTCTCCACTCTTTTTGAAAACATTGTTAACAAGCTAATGATTTTTTGATGTCATGTGTTAGGTACATCTAGTAAAAGACAGTGTATATGGTAAAGATCTATTCTTCCCTTCAAAGCTGGTTTCAGAGAGGAATACCTTACAGGTATACAGTAATAATAACTCAAATAGTATATTGTGATTTAAAATTCTTTCACATATTTTATGCTCACAACACTCTCTTGAAATAATTAATGTATGGATTAACTTCACTTTATGGGTGAGATAAAAATAGACTCAATGACTGACTATTCTAAGGTTACACCATTCTAACTGCTAAGGAAGGAAAAAAAAGACTTGAGCATGGATTTTTATATCTTCAATCCTCTTGCTTTTCCTACTATACTACAAATTATATTTTTGTCAAAGGCATTTGGGTCAGTCCAGAATGAGGATAGGCCTGAATAAAAAAATTTCTCTTCCTTTCCTTATAAAGGCAGCATGATAAAGTAGAAAGAGCACTGGACTCAGCCTCAATTTCCTCATTTATACAATGGACAGAATAATTAACCATTGTACCTGAGGCAGGTGGTTGAGGTCTCCAAACCCAGAAGTGCTGAGTTCAAATGTTTCTTCAGAACCTTACCAATGTTATGACATTAGGCAAGTCCTTTAATATGAAAAATAGTAGCATTTAACTAACAGGGCTGTTGTGAGATTTAAATGAGTGTATATTTATATACACACAAATATACATATATATATATATACATACATATGTACACACACACACACACACACACACATATATATAGCACTTAACAAACTTTAAAGTATTCTGTAAATGTTAGTTATCCTTACCTAACCAACAGAGTTGAGGGAATCAGAAGAAGAAGAATTCTGTAAACCTTAAAGTATTAGATAACGTTTAACAGTTGTTTTCTGGTTACAAGGTTTAGTTCCACTATTCTTCCACTACCATCAAAAGGGCCCAGAAAACCCATATGTAGCTATACCATATGGCAGAGCACATGCTAATGTCAAAATAACATGAACTCACTTTTCTTAAGTGAAAATCCTTTAGGAAAAAAAAGTAAAAGGACCAAGAAAATTAGTCTTCACACACAAGCTGATCATGTGCTTACCAAGTAGTAATCAACCAGGTGACAATATATGCTTAAAAAACAGCCTTACTGTGAATGAATTATAACATATTGACTTTCAAAGCAACATATTTGGACATGTTTTCTCAGACTATATGCACAGAATTCAAATTAATGTTAATAAAATTTTGCTCCACATACTGAAAGAGGCGGAAAAAACCCTTCCTAAGATATGCTACTTGACAGGATATGTGACTCACATATTGGCCAAAAATAAAATTTCTTTTCAGAGTAATTTATGATATCCTTAACATCATTTTCATTTACATTTGGGCTAATAGAAGTAGTGTATAATTCACAAGTGTTTGCTCATTACTATACAGTAGACATTAGGAGATTTTTTGGTATCAATATATTAATGTTACAAGCACTTTGATATAAGCATGGTTTTATCTGTGTGGTTGCTTTCACTAATAATATGAATGCCCAATAATCTATTCTTTCATATTTCATGTGATTCTTACCTAAATTTTACCATAAAATTCTCTATAGTGGACCTGTCTGATATACTGGAGATTTTTATGTTATTCTTTTGATATCTTGTAAGTACCAATATGCATAATTCACCCATATAAGCATGGCTTTACACTATTACACTATTAAAATATTTGAGATTATTTATAAAATTAATCTCATACAATTTTATACATACATACAAATTTAAAATCAATAAAATCAAAAGGACCTCCAAGTTCAAGTTGTGCTAGTGCCTAGAGAAACAGGGGAAAACACTGAAAATAGCCCCAAGTCTCAAAGAGATTTCTACTAGGGAAGAGAAGAATGCAAAGATGCAGAATAATTTGAAGAGGAAGAAGTAAGCACCAATGAAAGAGATCAAAAAAAGTTTCACTTGAGATGAGTCTTTTAAAAAGCTAGCTATTCTTATAGTTGGAAATAAAGAGAAAGTGTAGTCCAGGCATCAAGTCTGAAAATTGAAACTAGTTCATTTAAAACATTGTACTAGGCATTGAGGGAAATATGTTAATAAATAAAATTTCATATTAACCAGGCTTAAAATTTGGGATAGGAATATAGCATCAGAAAAAAACCTATAATACAAAATAAAATAATAATAATAAAAGCATGAAACAAAATACTGTGCAAGAGTGACCCAATGAAGCTCAAAAATAACTTTTGTCCTGATGAGTTATGATTAAGAAGATTCTTTGTATGACATATTATTAGAATTTAGGAATGAGATAATAGAATTGAAACATCATATATCCTCCAGGGGCAAAGAAATGCAGAACATTTCCTTCCAAGCTATAATCATTCTTTTGATCATTTTAAAAGTTATTTTAATGCTATACGAATCTTCAGAAATGGATTCAAAATGTAATTGTTAGAAGAATCAGTACTTTTAGCCTTCCCATTAAAGACAATTTCTGAAAGGAGCACCTTTTTGAATTCAACATGGCCAGTCATCCAACCATACTAATGAAGTGACCATTATATATTTAATCTAGTTTTTGGCTCTGGAGATGGGTATTTCTCTTGTCTAAAGGGAATAATCATACTATTACATTTGTTTGGGAGGCACAAACTATATAATCTTATCACCTAGAGTCTGAATAAAAAGATTAGTCATATATTTTGATTTAGTAAGTGATAGATATACCTTTAAGAAAATACAGCCCTCTTCTTCAATATTCAGTGCTTTCTAAGATCAAAGCATACAGCAACATACCCCTAGATTGTGAAGAAGCCTCTGATATACCCATCTGTACTGCTTTAAAAACCACATAGCGAGGTGTTACAGTTAGTACTTGGGATCAATCATACATCAAATGGGAGGAATCCTAATATATCATGTGAGAAATGGACTGATTAAAACATGATTGCTTCTGGCATTTGAAATGCACTATTCCATCTTCAAACACTTAAAACCAAACTGCCCAACCAGAGCCAACTCACACCTTCAAAGACACTCCTGGCTTGATGTTCTCCTAATGAGATTTTTTGAATGAAAATTTACCATACTCTATATGCTTCTCACTGTTTATATATGTCCCCCCCCGCCCCGTAGGAGTTACTATGCTACCTGTGCTTAGGTCATCATCCTCACTGTCTTTCCTCCCAATATATATATACACATATACATGCATGCTCACGCACACACGTGCACACACACACACACACACACACACATCAGAGCCTTGGTCTCTGTCCCAGGTACCTGGTTCTGGTCGGTAAAATTTAGCTCTCTCTTGCTTGTAACTAGAACTCCAAATTTCCTTCTGGACATCTCTATACTAGATGGCTGCCTGCAAACCAGTCTCTGCTTTTCAGCTACTCATTTTTTTTAATTATAGCTTTTTATATAAAAAATATGCATGGGTAATTTTTCAATATTGACCCTTGCAAAAACTTCTGTTCCAACTTTTCCTCTCCTTCCTCCCACCCCCTCCCCTAGATGGCAGGTACTCTAATCCATGTTAAATATATTAAAATATATGTTAAATATAATATATGTATACATATTTATACAGTTATTTTGTTGCACAGGAAAGATTAGATTTAGAAAGAAGGTAAAAATAACCTGAGAAGAAAAAAACAAAAATGCAAGCAAACAGTAACAGAAAGAATGAAAATATTATGTTGTGGTCCATACTCATTTCCCAGTGTTCTTTCTCTGGGTGTAGCTGGTTTGGTTCATTACAGATCAATTGGAATTGATTTGGATCCTCTGATTGTTGAAGAGAGCCTCGTCTATCAGAATTGATCATCATGTAGTATTGTTGTTGAAGTGTATAAAGATCTCCTGGTTCTGCTCATTTCACTTAGCATCAGTTCATGTATGTCTCTCCAAGTCTTTCTGTATTCATCCTACTGGTCATTTCTTATAGAACAAAAATATTCCATAACATTCATATATCACAATTTATTCAGCCATTCTCCAATTGGTAGGCGTCCCTTCAATTTCCAATTTCTAGCCACTAAAAAAAGGGCTACCACAAACGTTTTTGCACATGTGGGTCCCTTTCCCTTCTTTAATATCTCTTTGGGATATAAGCCCAGTAGTAACACTGTTGGATCAAAGGGTATGCAGAGTTTGATAACTTTTTGAGTATAGCTACAAATTGCTCTCCAGAATGGTTGGATCTGTTCACAACTCCACCAACAAATTTCCAGCTACTCTTTATGCATTATCTCTCTCAATGCTTCATGAGGGCAAGAATTATCTTGTCACCCTATATTTTTCCTGGTGTATGGATTGTGCTTAATAAATGTTTTATTTATCATCTAACTATCTAAAAAACATTTAAGTATATTTTATCTCCTTAAATAAAATCATTTAGCTATTTGTTTATAACTCAAAAAGAGGGTATTTTAGAATAAAAAGTGCTATCTGGCATTCAAATACCCTGAATACTCTAGCAATATTTTTCTATCAGCAGTGAAAAGAATTGTGTCAAAGCACAACAGAAAACAAAGGAACTCCAGAGATAAAGTACTGCCACTAAGATAAAGTGAAGGGTATCTTCACAGAGACTTAATTTTGACTTAGAAAAGCACGACAGGAATTGTAAAAACAGGAATAGATTGAGAAGAGAAAACAGGAGGAATGAAAAGAAGAGGAAAGCAGTATAAAACAATAAGAACAGAAATTGTAGTCATCAAGTGTATTTCATTGTATTCTAATTTAAAATTAATGTCATTCCACTAATGTTCACTAAGCATTGTTTCTGTGCAAGACATAGGAACTAGGAATGGGGGAAAAAAGAAATAAGGCATAGACTTGTTTTCAAAAAGCTTAGATTTTATTAGAGGAGAGATGAAAACATGAAAGATTATAAGATAACAGATCATTATACACTTCAGCAACAATATTACATGATGATCAATTCTGATGGATGTAACTCTCTTCAACAATGAGAGGATCCAAATCAATTCCAATTGATCTGTAATGAACAGAACCAGCTACACCCAGAGAAAAAATACTGGGAAATGAGTATGGACCACAACATAACATTTCCACTCTTTCTGTTATTGTTTGCTTGCATTTTTGTTTTTTTCTTCTCAGGTTATTTTTACCTTCTTTCTAAATCCAATCTTCCCTGTGCAACAAAATCACTGTATAAATATGTATGCATATATTGTATTTAACATATACTTTAATATACTTAACATGTATGGGACTACCTGCCATCTAGGGAAGGAGATAGACTTTAACAGAGCAGGCATACAGTCAAGAAGAGTAAGCAGAAGAAAATGGAAAGATAAAAGGATAGGATAGAGGGGAAAAAAAGAGATCCAAAGTAGGACAGTGTGTTTAAAATATAAGAGTATATTTACAGAAGTGAGTTGGTGCCAAAGTAAGGAGAAGCTTTGAAGTAAGATGCATAATTTCACTTTGGGATATTATCTAGTTTAAGGTACTGGTAGCACATCAAGTAGGTAATATCTCTTCTCCACTATGAGATCTTAACTATCATCTTCACATAAAGGATTTAAAAAATACCTATTACTACCCCTAAAATTTCATCCAAATCCAAACCTGAATTTTCATATAATTGCTAGATATCTCTACCTGAATTGCCCTAAACTGTACAACTTTCAAATTACCATCTTTCTTCTAAAACCTGCCCTTCTCCATTTTTGTGGGACTTCTTATTTTTTTCTGACATTTTTTGTCATCACCAAAATATCCTATTGCTCCTCTCTCCCTCCCAAAAAGTTAGCCCCTAAGATAAGTAGCAGTTTTTTAAGAGGATATAAAAAAGTCAGCACAACTAATTGATCCATTGAAAAAGTCTGAAAATATGTGCAATTTGTAATGCCTGTGAACCTCCCACCTTTACAAAGGTGTAGGTTGAGGATGCTTTCTCATTTCTCTTAATTTGAATTCCATATAATATTTATAATTTTGTTACATTTACTCCTGGGTTTTTGGTGTATCATTCTTTCCATTTACATTGTTATAGTTAACATGTATATATAGTTTTCTTGTCTCTACTTACATCATTCTGCATCAGTTCATATAAATATGAATGTTCTATATAAATTATACAGCATTTCTAATAGCACAGTTACATTTTAATACATTCACATACCACAATTTGTTTAGTAATTCTCCAATTGATGGGCATCAACTCTGTTTCCAATTTTTGACTCTCAGAAAGAGTACCAGGTATGGGTCATGGTGTCACCCCTGAAAGAATTCAGGCTCAGACAATCTCCAACCCAAGCAAAGGTATTATAATGAAATTTACACACTCATTGGATAGGCCAGGTTCCCTGAAGGAATCAGCAGGCCAGCAAAGCAAGACATGGGTTTTTATAGGGTAAGTGGTATTATAATGGTAAATTATATTGCAAGATATGTAAATTTTGAGGTTATAGGAGGAGTTTGCTAACATGAGGAGGTCTTAAAGCCTCAAGGGAACTGTGCATGCATTATCCAGAATACATACAGAAAAGTCCCACTTAGGGGCTTTAATTTATAGGAATGATGTTACAATTACCATAGGTTTACCCAGGGACAGCAAAGAATGGGAATTGTGCAGGTCCATGTCAGAGGAAAGATTTATTGAGATTTGCAATCCAATGTTTTATTTTTCATCCTTTTGGTGCAACTTTCTTCTCATTTTTGTTTTATATACTGTGGTAATCATTATATGATTACCTGGTGATAAGGCTATAAAATACGCTACTCTACTCAATATTTTAGTGAGAACCATGATTAATTATTTCTGTGGCATTCAGGACTAAGTGCAGTTTAGGACTGAAGTGAGCTGGGGGCAACAATCAGAATCCCATCATTAATATAAATATTTTTTGGAACATATGGAAAGTTTTTCTTATCAATGGCTTCTTTGGGAGCTAAACTTAGTAAGAGTCTCTGGTTGAAAAGGTATGAACATTTTGGCCATTTAATTTGCATATTTCCTAATTGTTTTCTAAAATGGTTGTATGATTTCACAGTCCCATCTACAATATATTAATGTGCCAGTCTTTCCACAACTCTTCCAATCCTGTTACAAAATTTGTCATTTCATCAATTTGTTGGTATGAGCTGAAACTTGTTTTGATTTGCAATCTATTATTAATGACCTTGAGCATTTTTTTCAGTATTTCTGAATGCTTTGCAGTTCTTTTGAGAAGTGTTCATTCATGTCTTTGATGATTATTATATTTGGGAATGGCCATTAGATATATATGTATGTATGTATGTATGTATGCATCTGCATGTGTATTCTTTACATGCCATATTTAGACCTTATCACTAAAATTTTATACAAAAATATTTTTCATATGATCACTTTTCTTCTCATTATAGATGCATTGATGTTTTCCATGTAGAAACCTTTGCATTTCAAGTTCCCTATTCTGCTGTAAACTCAGTATTAGGTTCTTTTGCTTACTTTACTTTAAACTTTTTAAGGTGATCCTGTTCTCATTGATTCTCTTTCCCTTTCTCAATCCTCTCTTATAGTTTAACAGTTTTTCTTCTCTCCTCCTCTTCACATAATCCTATTCCTTTGTGTGTGTGTGTGTGTGTGTGTATGTGTGTGTGAGAGAAAGAGAGAGAGAGACAGAGAGAGAGAGACAGAGAGAAAAGTGGGGTGGATTCTTTTCCTTAAATATTTGTAGAAATGGAATCAACAGTGGGTAAAATTAATCCTATATTCAAGAATCAATGAAATTTGAATATAATCTATTAAAGATTTTTTTCTAATACTATTCTATATTCCCTGATGTAAATTTAATACTATAATTTGAGTGTCAGTGGTATATTCTTATGATTATGACAATATTGACTTCTTGATTCATGAATTATTCTTATTAATCATGAAATTATGCATTACAGATGAAGATTTGCATCAGAAAAATAAATCCATAAATTTGCAAAAGAAAAAAAGATAGGTAAGCATTCAGTTAGTAACTCCAGAAAAAACTTCAATATTTGTCATATCATTAAGATAAAAGAATATAAATACATTCTTATAATCATACCCACAAAATATCCAAAAATAATAATCCCAAATCCTGAAAATAAGACATGTGAATAATGGGTTTCTACTGTATATCCATTCATTCTACTTACTTCAAAAGTACTCCACCCTCTTTTCACCAAATACACAGCAACCAAAATGTGTTGGGCCAGTATTATCACCTGGTGGTTTTAATTATAATAATGATGATGATGATGATAAAAAATACTTGTATCATGCTTAAAGGTATACAAAGAACTTTACAGTACTACGTGTCAAATGTAATATCTCACCTTTTTTTTTAACTTCCTAAAAGGAAGACCATGTGGATTTGTTCCCTTTTTTTCTCTGTTTTCACTGTTCACATTTTGGCTAATTTTACCATAAGAAATCTCTTATAGTAGCAGTGAAATGTATGATCTGGAAGATATGGATTTAATTCTAGCACTGACACATACTGCCTGACTATATATAAATCATTCTTAAATGAATGAAAGATTACTGCTTACCATCAAGCTTACTATCAAGCATTATGTTGATTATAAGAGAAAGAAAAAGCTAATAAATAAATAAACAAAGGAATGAATGAATGAATAAAAACACAGTTCTTGCTCTCTCTCAAGGAGCTTATGTTCTATTAAGGGAGACAATACATAAAACAAAGTTCAGTTGTAAGTGATATAAAAATGCCTGAAATTCCTAAACATAAAAAAGTGAGTTCTAAGGAAGCAGATGGAAAGTCCCAGAGATCTTTAAGCTACATAAATAGGTCAGAGACAATGCCAGGGATCTGCAGAGTATAGATGCAAAGTGAACAGTACAATGTTGAACTTTACTAACCCAGCTAAGTCCTGTTGCCATTAATCAAGGGAACAATCCCAAAGAAGACTACAGATGCAGCAAATGCCTCTGCTAGTTGCAGCTCCCACCTTCTCAACAATCACAGGTGCTATAGACTCAAAAAAGAAAATTCTTATTTCCAAAATCACTGACACTATCATCAATATTAAAAATGCATATTGTCACATTGAAATCACATTAAAGATATTTGTACACCGCACTTACCCCACTCCACATTTCAATCAAATTGCATTGTTACTGTTCATACCCCAAGGCTTTGCCTTTATCATGAGTCATCTATACTCTAAATTTAGCCTACTATGAAGTTTCATTGTACAGTATCTGTTGTCTCCTACGATTAGAACCTGGGCTCTGGGAGAAAAAGGACTATCTTACTTTACAGGTGAAGATTTACATCATAAAAAGAAATCTATAAATCTGCCCCCCCAAAAAAAATGTATCCACAGCTCTAAGTGATTTATTTACTTTTATTTCTTTTATTTCTTCCAGTTTTTATCTTGTGAAAATATATTTTTCTTCCACCATTTTATGGTTACACACTTCAACAACAAAACTCTAAACTCTTAAGCATGTCTGACATTGGTGGTGCTAATGATATATCCGTATAGTCATACTTCTGACTTTATTTTCACTGTCGTAAGTTTTCCCTTCATTGGTACAAATAACTTATATGTGCTTTTCTTCTCCTGTATAATTCTTATTCATTTTGTCCCAGAGATCATCCACAGAAATAGAATTGTGTTCACTCTCAATCTTTAAAGGTTTGGTGAGATAATACTGATTATCTGCCATCCTCTTCCAATAGTGTTTTACAAATGAGTTCTCATTCTAAATATGAGTTTTCCTAGGTTGCTTTCTTTACACTTAAGAAAGATATAAAAAGTATTTTTGGAACAAGGCAATTTGGGGATTATTTTGGTCTCTATGTTGTATACTTGTTTTATGTCAGTTACACTTTTGCAATGAAGGTGATAATCTAAGTCAATAATTGTTGTTTTCAAAACTTTTGTTTTCCATTCTCCACTTTTCAATATCAATGGTCTATTTAAACATATCAGATTGAATTTGTTGAAGTTGTATTCAGTGTTTACTCATCTTTATCCTTTCTTGTATTTTTATGTTAATTTTTACTTTTGCTTTTGCAAGAGGTGGATACAGATCTCACGGGTACTAAGTGTCTGAAGTAGGCTATAAACCTGGTCCTTTGACTTTAAACAAAGAAGCTTTCCATTACATGGCTTCTTCATTCTGAACAATATTTTCTTTTTTTCCCCTCAATAATATTTGTTTCCCAAATACATATAAAAATACTTTTCAACATTTATTTTTATAAGACCTTCTGTTCCAAATTTTTCTTCCTCCTTTTCTTCTCCCCCCCACCAAGACTACAAGTCATGTTATATAGGTTCTAAACAATATTTTTTTCAAACTTATTTTTAACTATCTTCTCCATTCAACATATTTTCATTGAAGTCCCTGACCATCAGAGGATATGATAGATTGGTTTAGAAAACTTCAAATTCTTTTTGGAAATCCTGTACATCTGCCTTTTTTTTTTCAACAGATTTCAGTATGTAAGCTGCAGTTATCTTTTATAGTAATCTTTTTTGATGGATCAGCAACTATTATATGAAAATATGTTACTGTATGTGATGGAGGGAGGAAAGAGATTGATTGCCTTTTGGTTAAACCATTCCTGACAATTCCTTTTCTTGTCTGTCCAGGGAAAATCTGTGAATCATTGCTCTTGGTTAGCTACAACAGCCTTATTGTTTTCTAATTAGCATTTAAATATTATTGTTGATATAGTTCAGTTCCAAAAATATTAAAATCTACAAAATGCAACACACTGCTGGCATAACCTTCAAGAACCTGGGATTCCTTCCGTAATACAATTAGTCATTGCAGCAGGACTTTATGGCAAATATTAAGATATTTCTACATCCCTGTAGTAGGGAGTAAAAGACTTTAGTTTGAAAACAAAAACAGACATAAGAATGACCATATAAAAACTTAGAAAATTCCCAGAAGTATCCTCCAAAATGATCATAAATGGTTCCAGTGACCTTTTTATTCTTCTTACTTATTATATTTATTATTTTATTCTTCTTATTTATTTTTTAAAATATCAGCATTCAACTCAGGTTTTTGCCAGTTTATTTTTATTTCTTTACTCATATAATAAAAATGGAATGGCAGTCAGGTTCTGTCTTTAAAATGAATGCTTAGGAATATAATCTATTTGTAAACTGAATGTTTCTTGGATAATTGATACAAGTACAATAGCTTCCAATAAAGTCAGACCGTTCCACAGAGGGAAGAATTGGTGAATTTGTGAATGATCCAATTTCAATTGCAAAATCAAATCACTTGCTTAAATACACCCTTTGCCTGGATTAAAAGAACTCCCATATAGAAAGTATTGTTTTGGTTTCCTAAACAAGTGTAAAACTCATGGTAGTTTTATTATTAATTATTAATTTCTAAAATTTTCATTTGTCAAATGACTACTAATATCTTCTAATCAAGAGATAATCTTTTTAGTTAAACTACAACAAAGTTGACTTTTGAGCTAAAAGAAAAGCAACTGATATGGAAGCAGAAGAATAATTGATAAATTTGCTCACTTTCCCCCAGTGTTATGGATCAGTTAGGCACCTTATGCATAAAAGCCATTGTTGTTCAATCATATCTGACTCTTCATGATCCTTTTTGAGGTTTCCTTGACAAAGAGGGGTTCTTGACTAGAGGGGTTTGTCATTTCCTTCCAGTTCTTTTCATAGATGAGAATTGAGGCAAACAAGATTTAATGACTTGCCAAGGGTCACACAGCTGAGGCCAGATCTGAACTCATGAAGAGGACTCTTCCTTATTACATGCCCAGTGCTCTATCCACTATACTACCTCCATTATTATACTGCTTTTAAGCATGCTCTGCTGTCATAGGCAGAAAGCAGTTATAAATTGACTTCAAACATTCAGGAGAAGTGATGATTCCTGAAAAAGTCATTAATGAAAGTTAAGCCCAAGTAATGTATCTTCAATATCATGAACCAGAGAAATTTTACAATCCTTAAAATTCATAGAATGTTATAGCTCATATGGCAAAAACAAAAACAAAATCTGTTGATTAAATAGAGAGGAGACATTCTCATCATGGATGACAATGTAATTCATCTTAGTTTTCTAAAATACTCAGGATATAAGAATATGCTGGGATAGGGGTGAGTTAGGAAGAATTTTCATGAAGGCATTCATTGAATTTGCTTCTAGTCAATAAACATCCATTAAGCTCTCATTATCTTCTAGGAACTATGCCGAAGACTAGAGATACAATGAAGGGAAAATATTATTATTATTATTATTATTATAGCTTTTTATTTACAAGTTATATGCATGGGTAATTTTACAGTATTGACAATTGCCAAACCTTTTGTTCCAATTTTTCCCCTCCTTCCCCCCATCCCCTCCCCCAGAGGGCAGGTTGACCAATACATGTTAAATATGTTAAAGTATAAATTAAATATAATATAAGTACACATGTCCAAGCAGTTATTTTGCTGTACAAAAAGAATCGGACTTTGAAAACAGTAGAAACAGTTAGAAAACAGTAGCAACACTGCTGGTCAAAGAGTATGCACAGTTTGAGAGCTTTTTGAGCATAGTTCCAAATTGCTCTCCAGAATGGCTGGATGTATTCACAATTCCACCAACAATGTATCAGTGTTCTAGTTTTCCCACATCCTCTCTAGCATTCCAAACTATCTTTCCCTGTCATTCTAGCCAATCTGACAGATGTGTAGTGGTATCTCAGAGTTTTCTTAATTTGCATTTCTCTGATTAATAATGACTTGGAGCATCTATTCATATGGCTAGAAATAGTTTCAATTTCTTCATCTGAGAATTGTCTGTTCATATCCTTTGACCATTTATCAATTGGATCTTGGTGGTAACAAGGAGTCAATGGAGTTTCTTGAGTAGATGATTGCCATGATCAGATATACCATTTAGGAAAATAACTTTTTGTATTTGATTAGGGATGGATGTACTATAGACAAGCTATATCCCTAAATTATGTTTCTGTGATTTCTTCTAACCATTATTTGAATAGATTAGACACTGTTTCCTAGAACTGAGGTTTCACAAAAGGTTTATGTTGTCAGAATAGGATGTTAAGAATGAGAGATAACCTGAGATAGGCCAGAAAAAATTATGTCTAAGCCTCCACCTCTCATAAAGTACATTTAGGCAAGGGAGCATTGAACATGGCACTCACTGGTTTTTGTAGCTATGAACTCTTCTGAAAAGTAGGTGAATTTAATAGACATCATGGAAAGTTCCTTTGACAGTTAACAAAACCTATTACATTTCTTCCCTTTTTTTATTGGAGACATAGGCTGCCTAATTCCATAATGCCTTAAGGTTACATTTAGAATCATCATTTGTTTCATTGTTCTGACCTTTTTTATTATTATTATTCCTGTACCTGTTCTAAGGTTGTCCTAACTTTCTGCTTTTCACCCTGAGGGCTCCTTGGAGGCATAGCCTAGCTTCATCTCCCATTATATTTTCTGGGGTGCACAAAAGTGGCATAGACTGTTAGCAGACCCTCAAGGGAATCAGAAAAAGGATGTGAAGAAACTTATGCAGTTTTATATGACTTTATATGACTTTAACTTAAAGTAGGTAATTTAAATCAGCAAACTGTTCTTGAATACAATGGGTCCTGCAATATTAGCCAGCACTGTCATTGAAAGTATGGATACTTCTATGTATGTGTATGCTTATAATTTAGTGTTTAGATAGATCTGTAATCCATCTGTCTAAAACGTAGGTCACTCCCTTCCAAGTTTTCTCATTCTATAAGACCATTATCTATGTACTCTCATAAACCACGCATCTAGTATGCTGGGTTCCTTCCTCTAGGTTTCAACATTACATGGGTTGCTATATAGAAGAGAGGTATTCCATTTGTCCTTCACTTTAACTATGTGTCTGTCCCAACTCCTTTTCTGATCATAGATCTCTTCAATATTTTTCACATAATTCTTATATACTATAACTTGTTTACACCTAGGAGCCACTTTCCATTAGCTAGTGAGTTGATTCCTCAGAGATTATGATATTCCATGATTTGGTGGTAGTGATGGTGATTGCTATTGTCTTCAGGAGTTTTTGTTTCAGGAAGAAGATTGGAGGTCATTAAAAGCATTGTGCTGATTTTCTAAGGTGACCAAATCCACTATATTCCTTCTGCTCACTTCTGCTCCCAGTCTTTCTACATTATCTATTCAACTAGATGGCACAGTGAAAAGTACATGGAACCTGAATCAGGAAGATGAGTTTAAATCCAATTTCTGACTCTTATTAACTGTGTGACCTTGGGCAAGTCACTTAACTTCTCTCTGCCTCAGTTTCTTTATATGTAAATGGAAATAATAATACCTTCTACATTCTAAGATTGTGATGAGGATAAAGTTAGATAATATTTGTAAAACACTTTGCAAACATGAAAGCAATCTTCAAATTCTAATTATTATTGCTTTTATATATTGGTAGATAAATTCTGCGAAATAGTCCTTCAACTGATACCATAGTCTAGACAAGTCATTCTTAATTCACTTGGTTTTTCTTGCATGATTCAAACTATTTTGAATAATTCTGTACATTGTTTAAGAGGCTCTATAATATTCCAGGGCTTGATGAAATCAGTCTGACATCACCTACATCTTCTCTGACTGAGGAAAATGCTTTTTATTAACATACTTCTCCCTATAATATGCCTTATTTGATATTAATAATCAGATGATTGAATTATGTGATTACATAAATCAAATGATATTTTTATGTTAACAATTGTCTGGGAGAAATCTTGGAAGAAAACCTTTAAGGTAGCATTTTGCTCTATTGGATAAAAAAAATAAATTATTTACAGACAATAAACAAAAACCCATTGGAATTTATTTTGTCCACAGCTTTCAGTCCTTGTTATTAAAGATGCAGTAAGTCCTTTTCAAAAATCTGCATAGTACCTTCTCATCTGTCATAAAGAAGAACCTTGATATTGTGTAAATTATTCCCAGAAGACATTGTAGCGATACGAGAAATGGCATATGTCTATGATACTATGCATATGCCATAAAGTCGATTTTTAGAGTTAGAAGGAGGATAAATAGTTAAGTTTGCTTATACAAATATAAGAAAGCTTAGTGACCAAATCCCAAATGACCACTGATTTCTACTTCTTGAAGTTGATAAAATTATATATTTTTTCATCAAAATTGATTGATTTGTGCCCTGTTGAAGCAACTAATCCAATCCTACAAATTTTCCTTCATCAAAATTTCTGTGCATACTACTTTATTGGCATTTATTTATTTAATTACTGGCCATTATTTATTTAATTAGTAGTTCACTGATCAGCCATTGCTATAAATCCTCTCTAGTCAATTATAGATTTTTTAAAATCTATATCTCTAACAAACCTATTAATTCTATTATGTTTTATTTGGATTTTCATTTGAGACTATTGTTTTTTCTTTTGAACAATAAAAGTCCTTTGAAAACAGAAGAATTTAAGTTATTAACCCACAGATTCAACATAACTTCTTCCAGTCAATTTGGCCATTTGCAACTATATGATAAAGATATGATAATATACTAACAGTTGTGTGCCCAAATTAGTCATTGTCATTTAATGACATTGTATAGACTCAACCAGTACTTATTTTAAATCAATGACCTAGGATAATTTTATGCAATTCAGCAAAAATGTGAATTTTTCTGGTAGTATCTGACAGTGCTGATTATGAATTATCCTCATTCTTCTGAGTGTATTCTACCAAGAAATCCTTAGCTAAAATACAAATAGCTTTTGGGTTTTTTAAATCAGTATGGAGATACCTTCGTGGTATTTTTCAGAAAACATCTAATGTTAGAGTGAGATCCATTTTAACCTGTTCATTATCTTAATTCCTATATTGAGGAGGATACTTTGTTTATTCTCCAGCAAGTATTTTTTCCAGATTAACAAAAAACCCATAGAATAGGCCTTCAAATGGACATAGCAATTGTGCATTCTCCTTTACACTAATCTGAAAAAAAATGAAATCCTAAAACCATAGTCAAGCCAACAGGGTAATGCCAAGTGTAAGTTTTATTTATTTGTCTGTTTCATTGAGAAGTAGACACTGTGTATGTGTTTTATATCTTTAAAATAAAATAAACTTTTGCTGATGAAGAATGCTAGACACATAGAACCTATTCACTAACTCTTTATGATTTCTTTACATTTGAAAAGTAAGGAACTTGTGAAAGTATATTTTATGGCAAAATTGCACAGATATCTTAATTTTTCTATTAAGTTAATGGATATCTTGCTCAATAGAACATGAATTTGGGAAAAGGGCACCAACTTCGAAGATGAAAACATTATTTTTAAAAAGTAATTTTTGTCTGTTTAGTAATTTTTTCATTTATTAAATGAGAATATTTCATGGAAAAGAAAGATCAAGGGAGAAAAATGGTATCACTACTCAGGGAAAAACAGATTTCTTTCTGATCCTGGAAATATTGTTTGTAAGGCATTCTTTTTACCAAAGAGAAAACAACAAAATCAGGCCTATGGTGTGGTGCTGGTAGTGGGGGATTATTTCCAGCAGAAAGGGGAATAGAAAAATATATGGCACATGAGATGTTACTTGAACAGATCTCAGAATAGGGCTGAATGTACCATCAGAACACTTTTGTAGTGACATTACTATAAATTCTCAGTGAGATGAGTGAAACCAGTGCACTCAATTCAAACCTTTTATTCTCAGTCCTGAAACAGGAAAATAGAAGGTTGACTGAGTTTGGTTCTGCAGCATCTAAGGATTTTATTCACTCACATAAAACATGGGGTATTTTAAGTGGCCATATTTCTCACCCTAAAGAACAACTTAAGCTACAGATGTTGTAGGAAAAGTGGGAGGTCATTAACAGTTTCAGTTCTATTATTTTAATCCTAAAGCCCATTCTTCTGATGCACTTTGCTCTAAGAGGGCTAGAAAACCAATATCTTTCATAGTAATGACTTCCAGTTTACAGCCTTCATTTGTTATATTTCCTCAATAGCTGTTGTGTTGAGATTAACTGCATAAATGGTCTGCAGCTGTCTGTTATGAATTAAGGGAGTTTAATCAAAGTATTTCTAATGTACAGCATAATGATAATACATGGGGGAAGTACTATTTAAGAGATAATGATGGCTTCAGAAGATCACTGTTGTAATGTTTAGTACATATGCCTTCAGCATTGAATTTGTTGTTGTTCTGAATATGCTTAATGGATCAGTGAAAAGCTGCCTAATGCGGGATTGTTTGATGGGGCTGACAGAGCTGGAATTAGCCCATTGCTGTTTACTGCATACAGCCATTAAGATTAATTGCTGCCAGATAATTTTGACTGTTTTTATCTTCGGGAAAAAGTGTCACTAATGGGTTTATAAATTGGTTCACTATTACTAATAGCAAGGCCAGTGTAACAAGATAGAATGTCAGTTAATTCTAAAGATAAAGGTAAAAAAAGTATAAAGTACTGTATGACTTGCTAGTTTTAAGGGATACTGTTATCTAATAACAGAAACACTGATATATGATGCTCATTAATGCTATTTTCTGGGCTTTGGGTTGAACCTAATAGATGCTAATAAAGTCTTATTTGATGTCCCATTAAAAAGCTCAATCTGTTTTCTGCATTAATGCACAGGGTTGTTTATCATATCTTTGATGACTGAAACCCAAATCTCAGTCTGTTACATAACTAAAACGGCTGATTGGCAGGTACCTATATGAGTTTTTATGTATGTGAAATATATTTAATTTAATTAGAGGAAAACTTGCTAATTCTATTTATTTATGTTCATACTATATACACTACATCCACATTTTAGTTTAGGGTTAAGATTGTTTAGAGATGTTTTAATTTTAATGGAACAATAGCATTTAAAAAAAAAAAAAACTTTCCGAAGAGTTAAATGAAGTGAATAAGGGAAGGAAAATAACTGTGATAAAAATATGTCCATGAAAGATACAAGTTATTGTCATCCTTGAATGTACTGAATTTTATATAAGTTGGAAAGGTTGTTTCCAAAACATTGCATATATTTGCATGCAACAACACTGTAAGTTGCTAATTTGCCACATTTTAAAATAAAATTGTTTGAGCAGTAGATTTCAAATTTACTCATTCTTTACTTCTCACAGTGCCAAAAAAATCAGAAATAGACAGATAGCCAGACAGGGAGTATTTAATGATGTAAAAGAAAAAAAAATAACTTATGAGCAGTGAAATTATTTTCTCAAGGAAGAATGGTATAAATTATAAAGTAATTCTTTTCTCGTCACAAGTATATTTATATCTTTCAACATCACTTTTATATCATACTTAGAAGTTTTTACATTAAAAAATTAACTCTAGAAGTTAATCTCAAATAACACATTACAAGTTATCATCTTCTTCTTCAACTCTTTGTTTATTTCATTTACTTTGACTAGAATCATACACTAGTTCATAAATAACCCTTCCATGACAAGTACCATTGTAGAGATAAGATGATTATCAATTCCAATTAACTTATAAAAATAGTCACTTTCCTAGCTTTTCTACTCTTACCCTAAAATGAGGTGGTTTTTCTAATTGGTTAGCACAGAATTCATTGTAAAAAGGGCTTAATTCCTTTTTCTCCATAACTTTTTTTATTAGACCTAAATTCCTCATTAGACTGTGAGTTCCTTGAGAATAGGAATTATCTTTTGCCTTTCTTTGTATATCTAACACATAGCACCAGTGCCTGGCACTTAATAGGTAAACTGACTGACTAGGAGATAATACCTACATCTTTTCAAAGGAGGAGAAGAAAACAAACATTAATTAAATACCTATTATGTGTCAGGATTATGCTAATCATTTTTTCAAAGATCTGATTCTTACAGCATCCCTAGGAGATAGATGCTACAATGATCCCTCATTTTAGACCGGAGGACACTGAGTTAGACAGAGGTTAAGTGACTTGCCCAACATCACACAGCTAGTTTCTGAGGATGGATTTGAACATGAGTCTTTCCAACTCCAACCTTAGTACTTTAACTACTATGCCACCTACCTGACAAGAAAATAAGACTAGAATGATATGTATAAGACTTTTTAATTATTCAGAATGAAAGCTCCTATGCTAGCCCTCTTATTTTTTGACTTCTAGATCACATATGGAAAGATAAAGGGTATATTAAGTGCATGTCAATGATAGTAAGAGAATTGGAATTAATGAAGATTGTATCCATAACATTTTAGTGTATAATATCTTTTAATGACTTCTATCAAATTATAACCATGGTCCAACACCTTAGACTACAGATTTAGAAGAATTGACATTGATTTAGAGGGCAACCCCTTAAAATTTTGTTTGTAGCCTACTTTGTCTCTCACTCAAATCTCAAAAATCTAAGAAAGTAGGGTAAAAGGTTCAGCAGCACTCAAAAAACATTCAAAATAACAGTACACGTTTGGAACAGGATAGTTTCCATTTCATCCCAAGGAAAATATAGAAATCCCATGATATAGTCATAGTTGCCCCCCTAAACAATATAATTTCTCCCTCCAATGCAGTCCACATTTTCCCAGAGGGCCTTTAAAGTCCAACAGTCGAATTTGTAGAACTGTGGTACATAGTTTAGACTTTCTTAAGAGGTAAAGTACCTGAAAATTTCTAGAGAGACAAGCATATAGCATTTTGGTTAGACCTACTTTTACTCCAGGAATGCAAATAAATGTCAATTTATGGTAATTCCCTAAGGGTTTGGATACCCTCTAGAAGTAAAGTAAAATTGAAATTGATAGAGACAATTCCCTTTCCATCAAACTTAGTGCCACTGGGGGAGGAAAAACCCAGTGCTATGGGGGGAAAGGGGAGTATCTATGTGTTTTGTTTGTATTTTTCATTTGTTTTTTGATGTTTCATGTCATAACTTTAGTCCAATGTTCCTGCTCTAGTTATTGGGTCTATTTGAATCCTCTTCTCCCTAAGAGCCCTACATGGAATACAAGAAGTTTAGAATCTGGAATTTTAAAACTTTTATTACACAAAGACAATTCCACGGCTGACCCTATTTAAGTACTCTCTCCTTCCTTTCTTTAGAAGTTTAAATTCCAGACATTGGGTTCCAGGGATTCTTTCCTTAGGCCAAAGTGCCAGGCATGCAATCAGGAAGACCTAGGAAACATCCTACCTCAGACACCCTTAATTCCTTTCTGACTCTCATGTTAAGTTACAAAGCACTTAATTTCCATTTTTTTCATTCAAAAAATCAAGATAACAACAACACTTATTTCATGAGATAGTTGTGAAAATCCGATGAGATAATAAATACCAAATACATATTTTTAAATCCGTATTGTTATATAAATGTTAGATATTGGTATTAATATTGGTATCCCTGCCCCCAAAATGGTCATCAGCAATTTTTTGCAGAGAGAAGGGTTGAGTATATTCAAAGGCTTCCCTCCTAATGTCCCACCCAAACCAAAATAATGTTCTATCTCTTAATATTGCTCCAGAAAAATAAAAATGAAAAAGGGCTGACTCTGCAAGTGATCCTATTTTTATAAGCCTAGAATGTCATCTCAATATTCTAAATCATTCAGCTCTTCCTTAATTGATATATACTAGGTTGAGAATGATGAGCAAACTATCTCCAGGAAGAGAACATCTATCCCTTTTATACAAAGATACAATATAGGCTTACTAGGAGTTTTGCTACATATAAGCTCATTAAAGTGATCAGTGAATTCCCCTGATCAAGCCTCTATCCAAGAAGGTGTGTGTGTGTGTGTGTGTGTGTGTGTGTGTGTGTGTGTGTGTGTATCTTACACATCTTATATCTTATCTAAGTATTAAGGCATTCTTCTCAAAAAAGTCCAATTTTACCAATCACAGATTGGAAGATATCAATGGATATTGAAAGTTCTTGGTAGGATATAAAATTCTTTGGAATTGGGAAATTTTCACTTTTGTCTTTTTCATCATTATCTTTTAACATATAATAAATGTTATTTGAAGAACAGGTCTTTGAAAGTAATGGGCTATTATGTGCTCCAATTTATAGTGAATATAAAGAATTCATAGAAATTTTGGAAAACTTTATAAACTAAAGCTATGAACAGATCATAATCATTAGAATTTACATAGTAATTACAATATTGAAAGATATGAAAATCCTAATCAATGTAGTGGTCAACCAATCTCAGAAGATAAATTATAAAATACAACTCCTTCTTCAAAGAGAAAAAAGGGGCAAACACTCAGGTGTGCCCAATGTATTAGTTGATTTAGCTTAAATATAAAACAAGAAAGGCAGAGTCATTTGGAATTGACAGGATTGTTTTTTTAATCAAGATATAAAAAAAGTGCTGAAGTAAACATATTTTCCCTGTCTTTCCCAAAATGTGATAACTCCCTTTGCCTCTGCCAATATTCTGTATGCTTTTATTTCTCTGAATTAGCAAAGTTCCAAAATGATTTTGTTTTTAAAAAATAATGACATAACAAATAAATAATACAATAACCTTGAATGAGTTTTCTAAAGCCCACTAGATTTTGGACTACCATTCTTTTAAATATTTACTACCCCAAAGTAACATAAAGCCAAAATGGTAGAATATTTCTTTACCTATTAACTGTTTTGTATCTGTTGGTTTGAAAAATGGAAAACATTCTGGAATATGTTTAGTTGAGATACCAAGAGGAAACCTGTATTTCAAACCTGTTTCTCTATGTAAATTGAGACTGGTCATCTTTAAATGATGGAAACTCAGCTGAATACAATGATAGTAGGACCAAAATGAATGACTCACTGAAATTATGTTCATTCGAAGAAAAGCTTTCTTAAAATTTAACTATCAAGAAAATTCTGCTTAAATTTAGCCTGCAGCACTAAGGGCTCAGAACACTAAACCATGCACGTTTATTCTACTCAACTACAACGATGCAAGTTGCATCAGCAGGTACTTTATGCCCATTCACAATGTGGAGATTTTTAACAAGGACCGGCACAAAATTACTGCTGCTGGAAAGAAACTAAATTTGCAGCATCCCCTTGACATCTGCTTCATTTCAATAATTTCCAGCCATTGAACCTCTATCTGAATGAGCATTAGGAAACAGAGCTATGTTTGGTTACTAATTTGAGTCTATTTTTTTTTCTCTTTTTGGCTTTTTTTAGTTTAAATTTAATGTTTGTGAAAAAATGTTGAGATTGACAGTTCCAGTGACTAAAACCCCTCCATCTATCCATCCACAGCACAGGTGCAGTCACTATTAACCCCCCTCATCACAGCTAAGTCCAGATCTACTTCAACATCTCCAGAGCTTTCATAGCCCTTTCATCTAACTATTTCTTAGTGTCAGTTACAAAGATGATTTGGCAAGGGAGCCAGCTCACTGTTAAAAACTGATCTGCAGGCATCTACTCATTTCACTTTAGGTCTTGCAGAAATCTTCTGAAGTATCTCTCAGGTAATAATGGCCTTCAGTGCAGGCTGACCCAGATTTGAAATTCTGATATACTCTTTTTCTAATGCAAAGATTAAATATCCTGAATTGATTTGTCATAAGACAGAATGAGCTGCTCTAACTTGCCCAGTATGAGCATAATACTTCATTGGTGGGTGAGATCTGCCTGCTCTCTATCACTTTTGCCAGTGCTTTGATAGGGAAATATCTTGAAAGAAGATCTAGTTGGAGGAAATAAAGATAAATCTGTCTTGCTAAATCTTTAATTCTTGCTTTTGTCAGTTTCTAATTCCCTCCCATGCCATTTTTATTTCACAGTTGCCCTATTTTGAATCCTGAAGGTTGGCCTCCCCAATTCTTTCAGAAATAACTTGAAAACTTCATACATGCCATTGCTCTAATTTGCTATTACATATTCATTAATGTATAAAAATCTATACTTGAGGATCAGTTCAAAACAAATAACAAGTTTTCTTTAAGGCTATTGACTATATTCTTTAAGTCTATTTTCCAGATTACTTTGGTCTCTTGTTTTTATTGTATTCACCTTATAAAACTGATTTTCTTCACATTATAGGCTGTCTAGGAAAATAGAGGGCATTCCAAGACTAGTTTAAGATATGTTTGATGTTATTTATTTAACTAATTCAATTTTTCTTTGATCTTTGAAGCTCTATTGGTTTCTAATATGTTTACTAGGGTTGAAGGTTGGAAAGGTGTACTTTGTTTAAATATTGATTGATTAGAAATTGTTAACTATTTCTTATACCTCATTTATGATTTGATGGAATACCTCTACAGAATACTATAGACAACCTCTTGCTAGATAAACATTTTCATTTAGTCAATTTGAAAACTTTCCATACTCAGTACACATATGGTATAACTATATTGTCAGGTACATCCACAGCTAAAAAGAAAGTCAGCATGTTTCAGTTGCCATATGAGGAGTTGTAAATGTTTTTTGCTTGCCTTCAATGCTTTCCCTTGAGTCTTTATTAATATCTAAAAACAGGATTTTTTAATTGAATCAAATATCCAAAAGTACTGTAGGTTGAGTTTTGTCTGCTTTATAACAATAGATCATTTCAAAGGCAAGTATGGCTCCCTAAGTGCCCCCAAAAGGTCTATCAAAAGAATACTATTTATCTTGTCTTTAAGAGTTGATTATAATTCACAGGAGACAGTGCCCCCACTCATTTCTCTCTTACTCCACATCTTTTTATTTCTTATTTCCTTTTATTATTTGCCTTACTATGGAAGAAATATTATTAATTGTCTCATTTTAAATATTTTCCTCTCTCAGCCATGCCTTAGCTCCTGGAATGAGCTAATATTTGTTAAATTGGCTTTTTCTCTGCCAAGATTTTATCTGACTACTTCAAGAAAAGACCAATAGAATATTTTGGGAACTAATTCTTCTCAGCCTTGAAAATGTTTATTCTGGCCTCTGACAAGAGACCTTTGTTGTCACTTTTTTCTCCAAAGAACTGGCTTTTCTGACCAATCCGTTAGCCCCTCCCCTTTTGGAAATTAGACTCTCATTGCTCATCCTATGTATAAGATGACACTACTGGCCTAATCAAACTCAATAAATTTTCATCATATCCTGACTCATATACCTCCTAGCTCTGTGACTCTGGACAAGTCACTTATCCTTCATTTTTTTCATCTATAAAATGAGAAAGTTGTATTTGATGACCCCTGGGATCTCTCAAAGATTTAAATATCTGATCATATGATCTCTACTACTACTCTAGAAGGGAGGTTTTTTTTTTTTAATAGCTTTTTATTTACGAGTTATATTCATTGGTAATTTTGCAGCATTGACAATTGCCAAACCTTTTGTTCCAATTTTTCCCCTCCTTCCCCCCACCCTCTCCCCTAGACAGCAGGATGATCAATACATGTTAAATATATTAAAGTATAAATTAAATACAAAATAAGTATACATGTCCAAACCATTATTTTGCTGTACAAAAAGAATCAGACTCTGAAATATTGTACAATTTAGCCTGTGAAGGAAATAAAAAAAATGCAGGCTGGCAAAAATATAGGGATTGGGATCAATGTAATGGTTCTTAGTCATCTCCCAGAGTTTTTTTTGCCCAGTGTAGCTGGTTCAATTCATCACTGCTCCATTGGAACTGATTTGATTCATCTCATTGCTGAAGATGGCCAGGTCCATCAGAATTGATCATCATATAGTATTGTTGTTGAAGTATATAATGATCTCCTGGTCCTGCTCACCTCACTCAGCATGAGTTCATGTAAGTCTCTCCAGGCCTTTCTGAAATCATCCTGTTGGTCATTTCTTACCGAACAATAATATTCCATAATATTCATATACCACAATTTATTCAGCCATTCTCCAATTGATGGGCATCCACTCAGATTCCAGTTTCTGGCCACTACAAAGAGGGCTGCCACAAACATTCTTGCATATCCAGGTCCCTTTCCCTTCTTTAAGATCTCTTTGGAATATAAGCCCAGTAGTAACACTGCTGGATCAAAGGATATGCACAGTTTGATAACTTTTTGAGCATAGCTCCAAATTGCTCTCCAGAATGGCTGGATGTATTCACAATTCTACCAACAATGTATTAATGTCCCTGTTTTCCCACATCCCCTCCAACATTCCACATTATCTTTCTCTGTCATTCTAGCCAGTCTAACAGGTCTGGTATCTCAGGGTTGTCTTGATTTGCATTTCTCTGATTAATAATGACTTGGAGCATCTTTTCATATGGCTAGAAATAGTTTCAGTTTCTTCATCTGAGAATTGTCTGTTCATATCCTTTGACCATTTATCAATTGGAGAATGGCTTGATTTCTTATAAATTAGAGTCAATTCTCTGTATGTTTTGGAAATGAGGCCTTTATCAGAACCTAAAAGGGAGGTTTTATAGAAGTTATTCCATTTTACCTTCGAGGAAATCTAGGCTCAGAATTGTTGAGACTAATCTATGACCACACAATTCCATTGCATTAGAGCATTATGGCTCCAAGTTCAGCACTCTTCTATAGATGGAAGGAAGGAATTCTGTGCTGCTAATGCTACTGGGAGAGATAGTCAAGTTTATAATGTAGTATCAAATAATTAATTTGATAATTTAGCGTTTTTTTGATCTTACCCATTTAGACACAGGTTGATCTATGGAACAGTGAATAACAAGTATGTGATACTATGCTTATAGATCATTTTTATAAAAGAGTGGTTTTGAATAGGTTTATTCTACTTTAGAAAGGGGAGGTTCTAAGCTAAAATGGTCAACTAGTCTAACACTTAAGACCCATACCAAGATAAGGTTGAAATGGGTTCATGATTTAGACATTTAGACTATAAGCATATTAGGAAAACAAGAGATAGTCTATCTCTCAGATCTGTGGAGAAGGAAGGAATTGATGGCCAAAGAAGAACCAGAGAACATTATGAAAAGCAAAATTGATCATTTTTATTTTCCATTATATTAATTTTTTTTAATTGTACAAATAAAACCAATGCAGCCAAGATTAGAAGGGAAGCAGAAAACTGGAGAGAAAATTTATATCCAAGGGTTCTAATAAAAGTATCATTTCTAAAATAGGAAATTGATTCAAATTTGTAATAATACATGCCATTCTCCAATTAATAAATGATCAAAGAATATGAACAGATAATTTTCAAATGAAGAAATCATTGTGAAAGTTATGTAAAAAATCTATAATAAATTATTAAAGAAATGCAAATTAAGACAACTCTAAGCTATCACTACATACCTCTCAAATTGACTAAGATGACAGAAAAAAATGATAAATGTTGGAGAGGATTGTGAAAACTGGGATACATACATTGTTGGTGGAATTGTGAACTGATCCAACCATTCTGGAGAACAATTTTCGAGCTGTGTCCAAAGGGCTATCAAACTGCATACTCTTTGATTTAGCAATGTCTCTATTGGGTCTATATTCCAAAGATATCATAAAAAAGGGGGAAAGGATCCACGTATGCAAAAATGTTTGTGGTGGCCCTTTTTGTAGTGGCAAGGAACTGGAAACTGAATGGATGCCTATCAGTTTGGGGAATGGCTGAACAAATTATGGTATATGAATGTAATGGAATGTTATTATTCTATAAGAAATTGTCAATAGAATGATTTCAGAAAGGCTTGGAGAGACTTTGAATTGTGCCAAGTAAGCCTAGTATAGCCAACAGAACATTGTACCCAGCAACAAAATTATGTGACGATCAATTGTGATGGACTCAAGGTCTTTTCAACAATGAGATAATTCAGGCCAATTCCAATAGACTTGTGATGGAGAAAGCCATCTGCATTCAAAAAGAGGACTATGGGAACTGAATGTGAATCACAATAAAGTATTTCCACCTTTTTGTTACAGTTTGCTTGCTTTTGTTTTCTTTCTCTTTTTTTTTCCCTTTTTGATCTAATTTTTCTTGGGCAGTATGACAAATGTGGAGCTTTGTTTTGAAGAGTTGAGAAAAAAATAATAGTCAATTAGTACTTCATCAATGTAACAAAAAAAGTAGTGCTGGGAGAGACTCATCTTACTGAGTTCAAATAGGGCTTCAGAAATTTACTAGTTATATAATACTGGGCAAGTTACTTAATTCTATTTATCTCAGTTTCCTTATCTATAAAATGAGCTGGAGAAGGAAACTACTTCAGTATCTTTGCCAAGAAATGGGGCATGAAAAAATCACAACTGAACAACAAAAACTGGGATTTGAATAAGTTTTGTGACAAGTAGGACAAAAATACATATTGCTTGCTTGACTGGCAACTCTCAATTATCAGCATACTGTTTGTAATGACGAAGAGGATTGTATGATATAAAAGGAGTGTGCGGCGGGGGCAGTGGGGGGGGGAGACAATTATGCAACATATTGACAACTAATAAAAGCTTGCAGTTGTTGGTTCAGGACTTTAATGCTAGATCAGTGTTCACTAGATTTTAATACAAGGTGTTATTTGACATATATACATATTACATTCTGTCTGATTTTACCTCCCTTTTCCTACCCTAGGATCCATGATCTCTGCAGATCTGCCAGACCTAGCATGTCAGAGTTCCAGATATAGAAAAGCCCTGTTCCAGTCTTTTCATTTCTTTGTTTTGTTTTCTAACTTCAGAGAGAAGTGATAGATTCTGAGTGTATACTGATACTATATTCTTTTTTTGATATGACCAACAATAATTTTCTTTATTTGCTTGACTGCGCATATCTGTTATGAGAGTTTTATTTTTCCTTTGTCCAATTGGGAACAGGGGAGAGAAAATAGATTTTTGTTCATTAATTTAATTTAATTTTAAAAATTACAGTGATTAGTTTGAGTAACCTCTTATGTAAGAATTTTCTTGATCCTTACAGTTTTTCTTGCCTGTTTTCTGTCCCAGGACAGACAGACACAGATAGAGATGGGCACAGGCAGTGAGAAAGATATATATATATACATACACACACACACAAATGGTACTTGTTTAACCATGCAAATGCTGTTCACCCTGGTAAGGACATTTTCATATTGATTTATACTATTAGTGTCCAGATAAATGAAGATGTCTTGATCTAAGAGAGAATACTCAAATATTAAGATTAGTAAAACTATAGCTATATATAACAGTAGAATAAGTAGGGAAAGAGACAGACAGACAGACACAGATAGAGATGGGCACAGGCAGTGAGAAAGATAGAGACAGAGAAGGATGGATGGATGATGGACGGATGGATGGATGGATGGGTGACTAGATAGATGGATACAGCATTTGTCAAGGATTTACTATATGCCAAGAACTATTCTTTGTACAGGAAATAAAAATGCAATCAGGCAAAAAATATTTTCTTTCAAGAAAACTATATTTTAATGGGGAAAGATAATTCAAAATGGGATGGAGAAAGAAGAGGGGAAAGTGCCCACATGGAGCCATGGTTAGGAAACTCTGGGAAACTCTTGGAAATGGTGTGAGAATCTATATCCCAAAAAGATAAACAAAGGTCAGCAAAGACTGACCTTTTTGAATTAGAACACTACAGGGATTAAGTCCAAGTTTCCAGTGGAATGGACATTTTCATAGCATTGCTTTTTGTTCTAGCTCTTATCCTACATGTATGATAGCTACTCCTCAGAATTGTCTATTGGTTCATCATTCAGATCACACCCCTCAGTGAGTGAGTGGGTGTGTGTGTATATCCTAAAGCTTAGACTCTCTGTGTGTGTCTCCGTCTCCCTCTGTGTCCATGTCAGTCTCTCTATTTTTGTCTGTCTCTCTTTTTATCTCTCTCTACATATGTGGGCACATGCATGATTAACTACCATAGATTAGTTGTAATCTCTATGCTACTGACTCCAAGATCTCCATGCCTATCCAGCCCCAATTTCTTCTCAGATTTCCATCTCATATTACCAATTAACTACCAGATGTTCTGGATAGATGTCTCTAACTCAACATATACAAAAACAGAACTCGCTATTTTCCCTTAAAGCTCATTCCATGGACCTTTGTGTAGAAGGCTCTATTCTTCTAGTCTCTGAGCCTCATAACAACAGTGTTTTCTTTGACTCTTCTCCCCACAATGGCCATCCCTCATGCACTCTCTGAAATGTACTCCCTCTTCATCTTTACCTCACAGACACTCTCTCTCTAGTTTCAAGGTACAGTTCAAGGAATACCTACTACATAAAGCCTTTTTTTATCCACTTAAATGTTATGCTATCCCTCTCAAACTACCTTGTATTTAATTCATATTTATTCTCTTTGTATTTATTCTGCATATATATATTTATATTGATATACACATATTTATGTATCTTCTTAGTATATCCCCCAGTAGAATTTGTGCACATTGTGAGAAGGGTTTGTCCCATTCACTTTATTTGTAACCCCAGTGCCTATCACAGTGCTAGTATATAGTTGGTTACTACAATGTACCATACAGTACCTACTATGTAAGCTCTTAATAAATACTGTCAATGATATTGTAAAAGAGATTCTTATTCAGATATGAATTAAACTACATGACATCTGTGGTCAAATTATGAAAATTTTATTTAAAAAAATGAGTTGAGACATAAACTGTGATATTTTTTAAAAGTTCCCTTGTTTGCTTTTTATGTTATTTACAGGCCAGTGAATTTCCCTGGTACCCAACAGAGCCATCAAAAGAGGAAGCAAATAAGAATGGATTCCTCTCCTATTGTCACTATCCAGAGTGCTTACTTTGAGAGAAGTGATGCTTGCCAACTACACAACAATATAGAATAGTTTTGTCAAATCAAAAAAGTATAGAAACAGATAATAAATAAAACTGAGGCAATCTTTAAACTCTATTTTTGTTCTACAGCTTTAGAATGTATACAACTGCACTTACCAACTTAATCTGCTATCATTTCAAATAGCAATTAATTTCACCACCAAAATTTTACCACATTTAGAAGCTATTCTTCTAGTAATTATTTGAAGGTACTAGAAGGAGCTGCCTGAGTCTTTTTCATTAAAATCTGTATCCCTACCCTAAACCCTGAAACTTATTCTGACCTCATGCAGGGAATTGTAAGGAATTCTATGTCACTAGTTGATAGGATGACACACAATTAACACTACAGTGGAAGTTTCACAGTCAAGTGCCTCAAAAGATAGAGTAACTGCTAAAACCTAGATATTGATGCTTTTTCAATCAAGGGCATATCATAAATGAACCTAGATGATTAGAGAAAATGGAAACTCTTTTGAAAACTTAGTGTCCAAGAAATTAAAAAAGGAATGTAAACTAAGAAATTCTTGAATAAGGCATCACCTGTTTTCATTTTTTAAAATTGAATTTCTTTATATTTTAAAATAAAGGAATACCTTTTCTCCTAAAGTACAGTTACATTTTGCCTTTCCTTGTATCCCCAATATTTAAATAAATGAATAAGTTACATGTCAGTATTAGTGACTATACACATATTTGCACTTACATGTATAAAATATAACTTTCTTATTCTAAAAAGATTGACTCATACAGATAAAATAACTATTAGATAGTATCAGTCTAATATAAAATCATTCAGGATACTACAACTTTTTCTAAGTAAGTAGTATTTTTACTTTAATTTGGAGTTGTATAGTACCATCAGTATTCCATATCAGCAAAATACAAACCAATCAGAAACACAAATTTTGCTAATCTTTATACTATTCATAATTAAAGTATATCTCTTCTTTCTCTGTCATTCATTTCCCAATTATGAAGCAGTGAATACTAGGCCTATGGGTACACAAGAATCATAATTTTAATTAAATAAATATGTATCAAGCAACTGTTATGTGCAAGATCCTAAACATTTAAAAGAAGTGCTTAATAAAACAGCAAATGAATTGTCCATATTCATTCTTTATCCTTCTGTAACTTATAGGTAAAAGACAAATAAGGAAAGGAGTTTTGCATTATGCCCAGGGAATTCTGAATTTGAATTAGAATCAAAAGGAGAAGGTATTATCAAATGATGGATCTTCAAAAAAATACTCTTTCATCCTCCCTTCAATCTCAAATTTAGAGCCTTGTGGAAAGAATGTCTTCAATGAATTGAAAAGCTCAAATTTTTCACAAACATGGGTACTAAAAAGTATACTTAGAACTCAAATATCATACCATATCCAATTAATGACTACTACCCTCTGACTATTTTATATCTGCCAAATATCACTGGAAGTTACAGAGAATCAAGTAGGAGAGATGGAGATTAAAAGAAAAGGAACAACAAAAATGATTAGTCTGTCGAAATAGTCCCTATGAGGAAATGCTGAAGGATCTTAGTTTAATTAGCCTAGAGAAGGGACAGCTGAGAGAGAACTTAATAACCATCTTCAAATACGTGATGGGATGTGAGCAGCTGTTTCTACTGAGGACTGGAGAAGAGCTACATTATACCAGGAGAGATTCTAGTCTGCCATTAGCAAGAACAGCACATCTGCAAAGTTGGGAGACATGGGGATGTGTACTAAGGAGGTTTAGTTTAAGGGAAAAAAATTAGGTACTTGTCCTTGTAAAACATTTTGAATTTAGTCTTTGCAGATAAGTAGCTCACTTCTATCACTACTTAATTGTATAAAGCATGACAGGTGTGAACTATACAAAAAGGAAAAAATATGGGAAGCAGTCATCAGGAATCATTGCATTTATCATAAAAGGCAAACCCTCTTCTAAGTGAGTTCCCTCTTCTCCCATCTTCATCTCAGATTTCTTCTGCTACTATCTCTTCTTTCACCCCTGTCTCACAAGACTAACCTTCCTACATGCACAAGAAATCCCATTCAATCCTTCTTCTTCAACAGATTGTCTCTTCCATCGTTCTTACTCTACCATTTACCTTCACTCTTTCCATATCTAACAGCTTCTTCCATGCTGTCTACAAACATGCCTATGTCTTCCCCATCTTCAAAAAACTCTCACCTGATCTTTCCAACCAAGGTAAATATCATTTTATATTTATTCTATTCTTTATAGCTAAATTGGAAAGGTTGTCTAAAAATGGTTGTCTCTACTTTCTTCTCACTCTCTTTTTAAACCTCTTATAAGATATCTGCTGACCTCATCATTTCACTGATAATTATCTCTCCAAATTTATCAATAATCTCTTTTTTGTGAGGCTTTTTTATTTCCAGAAGACATCTTAAACTCAATATGACCTGAATTGGATTCATTATCTTTCCACCAAAACCCTATTCCAGTACAACTTTCCTTATTATAGAAATGGAAAACACCACCTTCTCTCTCATCCCCCAGGCTCCCAATCTAAGTGTCATCAATGACTCCTCACTATCTCATTATCTATATCCAATGTATTTCCAAGGCCTAGCAATTGCACCTCTGCAGCATCTTAGATTAGTCTTCCTCCTCCTTCTGTCCTTTGACATTTCCACCATTCTGTTCTAGGCCTTCACTCAAGCTTGGACTATTTCAATAGCCTTCAGGCCTGCCTCAAATCTCTCCCCCAAAAAATCCATCCTCATTTCAGCCACCAAAGTGATTTTCCTAAAATTCAGGTCTGACCATCTCATTCCCTACCAAATAAATCCCAATGGCTCCCTATCACCTCCAAAATCAAATACAAAAGTCTCTGGTTTCAGAGTTTTTTATAACCTAATTTCCTCCTATCTTTCAGTCTCCTTACATACTCATCACATACTTTTTGATCCAGTGATACTAGTCTCCTGGTTATTTCTACAAGGGAGACACTACATTTCTTGACTCTGGATATTTTCTCTGGATATCCTTCATGTCTAGAATGATCTCCTCACTCATTTCTGTGTATTGGCTTCCCTGGCTTCTTTTAAGTCTCAACTAAAATCCTATCTTCCACAGGAAGCATTTCCCAAATTATCTCAATTCTCATTAATTATTTCTTCACCTCTGTCTTACAATTTATTCTATATGTAACTTGTTTACATATATTTGTTTGCTTGTCTCCCCCATTAGATTATGATTTCCATGAAGTCAGGCACTTAATTTTTGTCTTATTTTATAACATTCATACTTAGCATATATAGTAAGTGATAATTGTTTATTGAATGATACTGACATAATGAATAATTTGTACACTAAAGGAAAAAAAGTCTGAATTTCAATCAATTAGTAGCTGTGGGTACTCTCTTTCCAGTATTCAACATCTCAAAAAATATGTCATGGGCCGCAGCCCTGAAGTCAGAAGGACCTGAGTTCAAATATGGCCTCAGACACTTAACACTTCCTAGATGTGTGACTATGGGCAAGTCACTTAACCCCAATTGCCTCAGCAAAAAAAAAAAAAAAAAAAAAATTGTGTGTATATATATATATATATATATATATATATATATATATACACAATTTTTGTATATATATATGAGATATATATATATATCTCATAACACACACACATATATGTGTGTGTTATGATCCCTGACTTCATGAAATTTATTGTTCAGTAACTCAGAAATGACATATACACAAATAATTATAATATACAATTGAATAAAAAAAGTATAAAACATGATAAAATCATAAAACAGATATAAGATAATATGTATCATATAATAAAGGCATGATATATACAAAACAAAATGAAATCTGAATAAGAACATAACTTTATCCTTGGCAGTTTGGGAAGATTATGTATATATTGATAGCTTAAAAAAACAGAGAATTCTGATAGAGAGAAAAATTAAATAGATCATAGGGACAGAACAAAGATATAAATAAATGAGAAGTAAGAGATAGAGAATATTGAAGTAGAGATAAATATGGAAATAAGAGAGATATATGTAGTGAATGGTTGAAAAGAAATACTCTAAACACCATAAGGTGCCCCTCAAATAACATAAGTCATATTTAGGAGAGGCTAGACCTATTATTTTATTGGCATAAGCCTCTCCTGATAAGGAAAAAAATCCCTGTGCCAATTAAAATCTACAACCACTCTACAACTTGGTGTCTCAGAGTTATCTGGAGGCATGAAGATATTAAATGTCTCATCTATAGAAACATCAGCAGTACATTTTTAGAGGTGGGTTTTGAAGGTAAGCTAACCTCTCTCTCTTCTACCCAATGTTGTCTCTTTAAAATGTACAATAGATGTAAGATAAGGAGATTTTATGAAACAATTCACTATATATGTCCTTCAGTATCCTAGAATTGCCAACTTTAGTTCTTATTATTTTTATTTAGTTAAAATATGATTGACTTCCACATAATTTTTCAAGAATTCAACTAATGAGAAACAGTGAAGTATGTAAAGATATATTTCCTCCAAAAAACTGGAAGCTTCCTGAAGACAGGATATGTTTCATTTTTGTCTTTTTCATTGACAATACCCAGTATTGTACATTGCATATAGTGGATACTTAATAAAATACTTAATAATAATGATAAATGCTGAATTGATCTAAGAGCATTGGGCTTAGAAGATCTAAATTTGAATCCTGACTCAAACATGTACTAACCATAGAAACAACCTCTCAGCTTTAGTTTTTTTCCTTTGCAAAACAAGACTAATCCCCACTCCATACTCCATGACTTTTATAATTGTTGTGTGGAATGTCTTGGATACATTATAGAACTATGGAAGTATGAGTTATTGCATTATAAAGTCAGGTAGGCCTTATTGGTAGACAGACATTAAGGAGAAAGTTTCCCCATAATTTAATTTAGAGATTATTTTAATATATGGTACCAGAAGACACGTGAATAATTTGCAGTTCACTGACAATATTATCCTGCCTGTCCTTCCACCTGTGGTCTAGTACAGGAAGAGCTAAGCTAAAATAGTCACCAATAAAAGGACCAGATATCCTAACTTCCTTTGATGAGGATAGTGTATTAGAAAAGAATGATGTCAGGGATAAAAATGAAAATTTAGTTCCAAAATCTTCTCCATTAAATTACAGCAGCCTTTTATTGGTTCTGTGTGGGTATTTCTGCATGGAACAGTGATTTTTTTAAAAAAAGAAACAGTCCTTTCTTTGACCTTCCAGTGGAGGAAAGATTCTAGCTTCTAGCTTCTGTCTCATACTGCTGCTCTAGTTTCTGTTTTGTACTTCTCTTACCATGACTACAGATTCTGGAATGCAGTGCAGTCAGTTTTAGAATTAATTGATGTTTATCAAACATAATGTAAGTCAATGGAAAATAGATTTCTATTTACCTAATTTCACTTTTCAGGCAATCATTCAGAAATCTTTTTATATACTGAAGAAAACCTTCAACATACAAAGACATCAGGGAAAGGATTAATTTCCGTTTCCACACATCAGCCTTTTCACCAACATTTGCTCACATGTTTAGTAGAAGCATTCCTGACAATGGTATCTTTATATATATTCATATCTTTATATTTATTTTATTTTAGTATTATTTATTTAGTATAATTTAAGTGGAAAAGTTTAAATCACAAATTATTTCATTCAATATCATTAGATACATTGGAGTTTGAGAGTCTAATAGAATTAAAGATGAGAATAAAAGGGAATTATAAAAAGCATGTTTCATGTGTGTGCATGTGTGCTAATTATAAAGATTCTTAATTTTTCACTGTGGAGAGTTCTCAGTGTGACAATTATTTTCACTAATACAGATTGGCATTTTGTCAGTAGTCTAGACAGAATGTCCAGGATTTTGTGAAGTTAAGAGACCTGCACACTAAGCTATACTGCCTTTCCTCATGCTTTTTAATAATTGCTGATAAATTAGCATTTTACATTGCCATGGTAATCACATTTGGAAAGGGTGATTCAAATGGACCCTAATACTGTACAACTATATTCAATCACAAAGAAAACCATCCCCATAATTGTACATTTCCATGTGGTTGGATATGTTGATTTCCAAACATCTTCTTATTGAAATGGAGAACTAAATATGTGAACTGAACCTCAGCCTGTATTTCAAAAGGAACCTTCCTTAAGGTTCATGCTATACAACATTATTATACTTTATTACTTAACACCATCATCATTGCTGTTTTTGTTACTAATACTATTGAAGCCTTTGCCAAATTCTTGTAGCATTGTCAGTCTTCCTTGCCAAGACCATAACAATAATCTGTTGTTGATATAGAAATTTCCCACTGATAATATCAGTCTCTTAGTACTGAACAAAAATTGTTTTCCCCAATCCCTACACCATCTCCTAAGGCAATACTTCTGACTTGTCATAAAGCCTGGTAATTCTTCAATAAACAGCTACTTATTAAGCACCTGCCCTGTGCCCAGCATTGTGCTAGGTATCAGGGAGTGGAGAGATTTGCAAAGTATAAAATATGGCCTCTGCTCTCTAGACCTGTTAGTCTAGTGGAAGAGCTAAGTCTATACACATGGGAAAAGCAGGAAATCTTAAAAATTCTAAATAAATAAAGATTAAATTTTGCTAGACATTATAGCATAGTGGATAAAGAACCAGACTTGGAGTCAGAAAAACCTAGATTTGAGTTCCATCTCTAATACTCTTGTCTTGATAATCATACTAGTTAAACTGATATATATCATAGAAAGAGCTTAAATATAAGGCTCAAAGGCCATAAATTCTAATTCTTTTTCTGAAAGACTTCTTCTAGTACCTAAGTCAGTTAAACTGGATTAACTACCTCAGTCTCCACCTCAGTAGAAAAGCAAGGTACAATTGGCAAATATTAGTCCCCAAAAGCTAAAAGGATGAATTGGGTCCCAAACCTTATCATTAAATCATTAAACACTTTATGAATGGTAATCAGCTGATTGCCTGGCCTCTAAAACAATGGGAGTGAAAATGTCATTATGTAAAAAAAAAATTATATTATGAAAACATATTTCAATTGTGTATTTATGGTGCTGAACAAGAAAGGTTGAAGTATTATCACCAGTCTCCAACACCCTTCACAACAATATAAGAGAGTATTCTTGGCATTGAGAGCCGAAAGTATATCCTCCACAATATAATCCAAGAAATTTTCTTTCACGCCAAATGATTAGACAGTTTCCAAGGATGTCAGATCATTGCTACTCCCTATTCTCCCCACTCAGAGTGCAAATGTCCAATTGTCCTCTGGAGTATTGGAACCATGAATGTCACTTCACTTTACTTATTTCTTTTGGTTGAATATATTACATCTCTGATCAGTGCAGAATTCTGAAGATTGTGTGGCTCTGTTATCTTCATCAATATCTTCTTTTGCCAGAAAAAGATCCTGGGTAGAGCACCACTCACTGACTGAATGTTTTGGCTTTATTTATTTTCTTTTCTATTCTTTATCTCTTCTGTACTTTCATTTTATCTACTTCTACCTCTCTGTCCTTTCCTTGAGTAAATGAATTTTGCTTATTATAGAGCTAGGTTTGAACCTCTAGATATTATTTAAATTACCCATTTGCCTCCAGGCAGGACTGTACTTAAATTGCCCTAGACAAAATCTAACATGTTTTCATACAGAATTTTATAATGGAAGCATGTTCATAAAGAGAAACTTAAGACTACAACATATCTTTAAAATAATGGTCAAATAGAGACAACTAGAAATAAAAATCTGATAAATATCTCAGTAGTTTCACCTTTGTTTACAACCAAAGCAGAATATGTAGGACCAAAATCAAAACTGTACATACACGCAGATCTATGGTATATACATAGAGAAAGATTTAGAGATACAGTGTATATAGAAGGAGAAATAGCTATAAAATGATTTTATATACATATATGTAATGCATTGCATTTACATGTGCATTGTATATACAAGTGTGCATTGTTTGCACACACACATACACATATACATATATATATATATATATTATATAAGCAAACATTTATGTATTACTTTAAATTTTACAACAAAGCTGAGAGATTGGTCCAGTAAGTATTAGTGTAGACCCAGATAAAGATTTATCATAAAAAAAAAAAAAATCTTCCTTCTTCCCTTGGACACAGGATATCAGGTAAAAACAGAGAAAGAATTTTTTTTTATTACACAGATAATTCAAAGCAGGAAATCTCCTATCATGATGAAGACACCTCTGGGCTGTACAGGGCAGAGGTTCATCTACCCTCTATAGCTTTCCAGCTCTACAGGTGAATTTGGCCTGAAATAAAGGTATAAATTATCATCACAGTGCATGGGGACTTAGCCTTCAAATGCCCCACAATTAACCTTACACTCCTCCCACTGCCTGCAATCATCATATAGAAAATAGGTACCTATGTGGCCTGGTAGAAGGTAACACAAATGTTTCACTGACTTTTGAGTTGGAAAAAAACAAACTGTGATATATAAAAGACATAGCAATTTGTGGTTTTGTTGTTTCCTATGGAAGGTGTATGATTTTTCCCTTCCTCTTTTTTTTTTAAGCAATTCTAAGTTTTTCAACATTGTGGCCTTAGGAGGTAATTTACTAAATAGGACAAAATTAGCTGATTTTTGGACCATTTAAAAGAACATTTCTTTTGAAAGCATGTAAAATGTATTAAAGCAATCTCCAAAGTCTTTACCCCTGCTTGAGATTTTAATTTATTCGAAGCTAATAAATTATCCCCCTCTCAAAAGCTATTGAAAAATTTCAGTTAAATCCTTTTTAAAATTTAATGTGTTCAATTGAATCTTGAGCAATTTAGATACACACACTCACAGCTTGTGGTGGTCAGTCACTAAGGGGAAGTCTGAAAAGGGGTCAGATTAACACTAACCCCTCTGTCCCTTGGGATTTACTAAGGTGGTATTAATGAATGTGATTTCCCTTCACCTGTACAGGTCTGATTGTTGGGTAATTACTTTTCTACAACAGCATTAACAAATGCCCCCTTTCTGAAGGCCAGGACCAGTTTCTCTACAGCTGGGGGAAGCAGCAATAGCAAGGAGGAAGGGGAGGAAAACAGAAAGGTGGCAAGGAATAGAGGGGGGAGGGAGGGAAAAAAAGAAGCCTGATGGCTGTAATAAGGCAAGTGAACAGCTGATCTGGGTCACTTTGGTAGTCAGATTGCTGAAACACAAAGACTTCATCTCAGACAGGGCTCTGTTCTACCCCTGTACACTTATCAAAAATATTTTTTCAGGCTATCAATTATTATATTTGAACATTGCATCCTAGCTCAAGGGAGCCCTTAGCAAGCTGTAGCAAAAATCAATCCAGTTTTACAACTTTTACCTTGGCAGGCCTCCAACTCTTTATCTACCTCGCCTGGTAATTTAAAGATGCCATATCTCTTTCAGGGGCACAGATAGATTCAGAAGTGTGACACGTCCTTGCTGATGATAATAATCTTTTTTTAAGAAGTTTATGCTAGTTAGTTTGTTCAGGGGTTAATTCTCATGGTAGTTTTGGCTCTAAAGTGGCAACCATGGCATTGAGTCATAATTGCCACAATGACTTCTATGCTAATTGGTTTTTCTGTCTTCCTTTTCTGTAGTGTACTGTCAGTTTTGTATGACAGCAGCCATGAGCACTTATTTCATTTGATTGTCTAAGAGACTGACTGCATTTTAAAATCACAAATTGAGAATGTGTTCTGAGTCCCATTTGGATAAGCTTCAAGCCATACAGATCATGAATCTGAACTTTCCCATTCAGTCTTGCCACCTTTCAGTCTTGGGCAGCACAAGCCAACCTGAGAAGGCCAAGATCTTGCTACATCCCAGACCAGAGTAGGTCAAATGCATCAATAGATACCTGCACATATGTTTGGAATATTTTGAGGACAGTCCATATGACTGGCACCAGCCGAAAAGGTTACATATCACAAGCCCACCATGATGCTGTTCTGAGACCATATGGTACTGCTCTGGGGAAAGTTTACTGCCTTTCAGATGGCTAGAAAATTTGGATTGCAGCTGTTGGCCTCAGATATGGTTAAGTTGGTGTAGGTGATAAAAGCAGTTGGCAAATGCTGGGCTTCAGAGGAGCTGTGAAGGAATAGGCATAAAAGGGGAAAATCTACCTTAGAACTATACTTTGAAAAAAAAAAAAGAAGTCTTTTAAAGTTTATATAGAAGCTACCACTGTCCCTGCTCCTTTCGTGAATTTCCATGTAGAAACTCATAGAGATGAACCAATAATCAGATAGGGTCAGTTTTCATTTTTCTTATTCTTCCACTTGTAGTTCAAAATGCATTTCATCTAGTTTTTGCTAATCTCATTTCTTTAAGTTTCCTTGGAGCATTAACCTGGAAACCGGCTGAGTTTCTCTTCGTTTGTGTTCTGCAGGTTTATACAAGATGCTAAGGAAGTCATAGCCATTTGGAAATAGGTATCACAGGATCCTCAATTATAACCTGGAAAGGAAGATCTAGTCCAAGCTTCACGTGTTGCAAATGATGAAATTAAGTCCTGGAAAAGTGAAGCGATTTCCTAAAATCCACATAGGGAGTAAGGGATAGAACCTCTGACTTTAAACCCAGAATTCTTTCTACCAGGGAAGATATATAGAATAATTTATAAAAATCAACAAGGAAAAACAAGAGGACAGGTTTTCTAAGAGTATTCTTAGACCATGTCTTAGCTAGTCACAATCAGGACTAATGACACAAGGTAGAAAACTCAAATTAGCTACAATTTTTGCCTATTTTATTTTTGGTTCTTTGTCAAAGGTGTTTTTTTGTTTTGTTTTGTTTTGTTTTTCATGAGTTTAGGGAAGGGTTGTAATGGCTTTTATTGTTTTGTTAATCAGCCTTCTTTTCCAATGACAATCCTATGACCAGATTCATTAATGGATTAATGAGGAGATATTTTTTCAAGTTTTGAACTTTAACAGATAAATGGCATTCTTATTCATTAAAATTTGAAAGCAAATATAAACAACAAATAGTCTGATGATGGCTGCCTCATTTTAATATTTATGTAGAAGTCTGGTGAATCATAAATATTGATTTATGCTATTATCTCTGTCTACTCTGGCTTTTAATAAATGTAGAGACCTGGTAAACATTACTATGACTATTCCTTATTTATTTTGAACCTTGAAAAGAGAAAATATATTTCTTCATTAAAATTTGAAAAATGTCTCCTGTTTTTATGAATTGAAATTCTACAGACCTCTCTCTTCCTCTCTTTCATTTTTCTTTCTCCCTCTCCCTTCTCTCTCCCTTTCTCCCCACCGCGCTCTCTCTCTCTCTCTCTCTCTCTCTTTCTCTCTCTTTCTTTGTGTCTCTATGTGTGTGTGTGTGTTTCCCCCTGTGCGTGTGTCTTGCACACACACACACACACACACACACACATTTCCTATCATTTGCTCTGGCTTTTATAGATTCTGGATAAATACAAACATGTTTCACTAACATTAGACCTATAAGAATGAAGCAATGAGAGATGAGTGGAAAAAAAGGATTTTTGTTCTATTATTATTATTATTATATAGTTTTCTTTCCCTATTTTATTTTTAGATAGGCAATGAGGAAAGGAATTAAAAATGAAGGCCAATAAAATGAATAGATTGAATGTGGGCAAGCTAGAGGAAGGCAAAAATACAAGTGAAAAAAGAAAAAAAATAGGACTAGAAAGAGAAGAATGTGGAAAAGCTTCTGAAGACCTAACTTCAGATTCCTAGTACTAAAAAGGACTTTAGAAATTGTCTTGATCAGATTCCATCTTTTTATAAACAATTTAAAGAAGTCTCAGAAAAGAAAAATAATTTGTCCAAGGTCAAATTATATAGCAAATTACTAGCAAAGTCAGCACTTGAATCCAGTTTTCCAGATTCTCCAAACTAGTAGTTTTTTTTTTTTCATCATACCATACTGATTCCTGAATTTTCAAATAAATCTATCCCAACTAATTGTGAAACTTCTTCAGTATTATCTCTCATATCTATAATAGTTAGGGATATACTAGAGCCACTTAATAAACATAAAAGTGTGTTGCTGTTTTCAGAGAACCAACTATCAATGTTTACCAGGACCTCTCTCTCTTTTATTCAAATCCTTATTACCACATACTTGTACCAATTTGATAGTTTCCTAGTAATATAAAATGAATTCTGATTCATCTTATTTAGCTAGTCTTTTGTTAGGTGGATCTTTAAAAAAAAAAAAATCAATGTTCAGATCTTAAAACTCTTTTAACCCAACCCCTTCTTTTTACCTCAAAAATTAAGGCTCAGAGTAAAGAACTAATTTGCCTAAAGTCCTACAAGGAATGAGAATTAGGATACAAAGTCAGGTCTTATTATTCTAAATCTAATCCTCTTTCAACTATTCCACACAGACATCTTTTAAAAGTTTCAGTTCAATAAATGTTAATTAATTCTAGAACTTTCTTCTTCTCCTTACCTATTTATTTCCCTTATTCTATTATTTGTTAGACAGGGTGTTCCCTCTAATCTCAAGTTTTCAAGGCATTTTCAAGGCATATAACTAGTAACTAACAGAGCCAAAATCATGGTACAATATTTAAAGATGGAACTGAATCCTGTTATATCTGATTTCACTGGAGACTGAGTCCCCATAGAACCTGATTCAGAAATATTGTGCTGCAGATAATAATAGATTAAACCTGAGGATGTACTATAACAACTAATATTTATATTGTTGTTTGATGTTCAATCATCTCAGTCATATTTGACTCTTCGTGACCCCATTTGGGGTTTTCTTAACAAAGATACTGGAGTAGTTTTCTATTTTACTTTCCAGCTCATTTAACAGATGGCAAACAGGATTAAGTGCTTTGCCCAGGCTCACACAGCTTGTAAGGATCTGAGACTAGACTTGAACTCAGGAAGATAAGTCTTCCTGACTCCAGGTCTGGCACTCTACCCACTATACCACATTTATACAACAATTATTACTTGATAGGAACTGTGCTAAGTGCTTTATAATTATCTCATTTGATACACACAACCAAACTGGGAACTAGATAATATTATTATCTACATATAACAGATGAGCAAACTAAGGCAATAAGAGATTATATGACTTGCCCAGGGTGAGGCAGCTAGTGGCAAATTTGAAGCTAGATTTGAATTCAGGTCTTCCACATTCCTGATCCAGCTCTCTATTCCACTGTGCCAAATAGCTGCTCTATAAAATAAATATTAATGAAAGCTCATGAGTAAAGTGACTTTTAATAAATTAATTAAATTTTAAGCACTCTAATTTTAAGGTCATGACATGTTTGCCTTTGAAATAATTCTTTTTGAATTGGAATTACCAACCTCCCCTAATTGTTTTTTTTTCTATTTTTTTTTCCTGCCAGCTTGCCTTAAAGTAGGGGGTAATGCCTATATATCAGAAGGTAAGTAATTAATATAAAGGAGTCAATTAATGGTATGTGGAAAATATTTTGCATAGTGGTACACATGATGATGATAATGGTAATGTAATTATCATCTCTTAAATGCTGCAAATAAAGATTCAAAAAAAAAAAAAAAAAAAGAAACTCACCAAGAAAAATCAGAACTTTCCAAATGAATTATATACTACATTGGAAATCTTATGGTGCTATAGTAATAGTTTGTGTACCATATACTTAAAGTGTCCCTTTATAGGAAATGTACAGTAAACCAAATACATACACATATATACATTGAACAATATATATTTTGTTTTCATACATGTGTGTTATATTGCATATATATATATATAATTCAAGCATTATTTAATTTTAGGTAATTTGCTCATCATATTAGTTATAACCTTAAGTAGGCTGCTTTTTTAAAAATATAATATTATTTAGCATCTCCCTCAACAAGCATAGTAAAGTAAAAATAAAATTAGATTTTTCAGAAAAGAGAAAAAATGAAGATCAAATAATTCCTCCTATAAGCAAGCATAAGCTACTTCCTCAGTTTAGCACACTGTTGGCATGCTATAAGTGCTTAATAATTATCTGCTGACTGATTGCTATGTAAGAAGAGTAGTAGTAGAAGCAGCAGCAGCAGCTTATAACTTATAGCATTTTAAGATTTACAAGTTGCTCTATGTAAATAATCTCACTTAATACTCATAACCACCCTGTTAATTAGGTGCTATTAACCTCATTTTGAAGATAAGAAAACTGAAAGCAAATAAATGACTTGACCAGAGTTGTATAGTAGTGAGTGTATGAAAAAGAATTGAAATCCAGATCTTCCTCATTAAATCCCCATTTTTTCCCTTTCCAAAACTTAAGACAAGTAGGATAAACTTCTCATTCTGAACAACTTAGGAAAATTTTATTATGGAAGTTTGAAAACCCAGAAGGCAGTATTAATCAAAATTCAGTAGCATTCCTTTAACAGTTAGCATTCAAAGTATCCAGCCATACCAGTAACTAATATTCCTGGGATGAGAATCAGAATCATGTACCAGGAAGGGTGCTTCTGAAGAGTGAGCTAGAATGACTTGTTCTCTAAACTGGATTTTCTTTAAATTTCAAATTTTCAGCAGTCTAACAACTTTTTGTGTTGGACTGGGAGAGCAACAGCCCCATTCTCCCATTCTTATATCACCATCCATTGGTCCCCCTATTATGATGATCTCTTGATAACAACTTACTCTTTTAGCTCCTTAGGATGACATAAAATCATTTTTCTTGAAGATAGAAACTGAATCTTTTCAAAATAATGTCCTAGCACCTAGCCTAATGTTTTTGAATTTCCAAATATAATACTGAAAAGTGTTAGATTACTATAAAATGATAACTGTATGGGGTAATATATGGAGAAATGTGTCAATATCCTTTCTAATCACTGTAAGAACCAAGAACTTCTTATATCATTGCAGTTGTACTACAGTTAAATGGCCTATGTATCCTTCATGCTATAAAAATATTTTGTTTTATTTTCCTAGAGACATGAGCATGCTATAAGTGCAGAATTACAGTAATTAATTAATTTAAATAAGGGACCAGTCTCCTTCTCCTTCTTGGTTTCTTTCCAATGTTGTGCATGAAAATCTAATATTATAAATGGAAAAATAAAATCTTCCACTGATTAGAGCCCAGTGCTAATGAGGCCGAGGTTGAAGTTTCAATCCCCAAATGGTTCAATTAGCTTTACATAGAGAACTGTTCTACAACCACAAATTGTCTGTACTCCTAACCTAACCAATATTCTCAAAAATGTGTGATCATTCACGGGGGGGAGGAGGGGGGTGTCATGATGATAGAGTTTAGATGGTTCAAAATGCTTTGCACATAGTAGGCATTTGATAAATATTTGTCAACAAATAAATGATTTAGGGTGACCCATCATCATCAAAGAAAAATACCAAATATTTACCTTCTAACAACTGGATGTTCTTCCTATAAAAGATGCAGAGACTGATAATACAAAAACACATGTAGTTTTGTGCTTAATATATATTACATATGTGACATTATATATAATATATAAAATAGGGATATTGATATAATTTTTAAATACCACCCTTTTTTCTAATCTAGTCTTTCTATCTCACTCTCTCACCCACTGCCTTTCTAAAAAATTCTTCCAATAGATCTTTAGGCCTAATAGAATTCCAGATGAAGAATATTTCATTATTATTGAAAATTCACCTACAACTTATTCAGAACTTGGAAAAAAATTTCTATTCTAAATGATAAAGTTGAATTGCTATATCTAGAGTTTACCCAAAGTCTGAACATTCTGTGATGATTCAGTATTGTTTTATAATAGCCATGCAAATTAAGTTACTTAAGCAAGGATCTAGAAATAATGAGATTACAGAAAAGTAAGTCTTTTTTAATTAAATAAAACATTGGACCCAAATTATTGGCATTTAGGTAGAACTATATTTCTTTAGATACAAGGTGATACCAGGCTCTCTTTTGACACTCAGAAGACTACAATTCATTCATCATTGAATAAAAAGTAAATTCCCAAATCTATGAATATGTATGTGTGTATATGTATATATACATATATACACACACAGAGAGTAATTTCTATATAAAACTGCAAAACAGAATAAGTAATATAGAACAAGATCAGTATTCATTTCTAATCTTCCCATTTCCTTTTTCCTATCCCTTCTACACCCCCAAGAAATTAATATAAACTCTCTTAACTAAACCAGAGGGAACTTTTAGCAGAAGCACAAGCCACAATCTCTAAGGGATATCATATTCCAAATACTATACTATTACTGTCGATGCCAACATCATAGATGTGCATTCATTCACCTGCTAAATGTTTCCCTGCTGTGAATGTGTGGTTCTTGAGGTGGGAAGGGATATCTGCAGGAGGTAGACATTTCGTCTGGATCCCAGGAACCTGTCTGCTACATCTGTAATGTTCTCAGCATGATTACACTTCCATGTTTGTGTTTTGACTAAGCTCTTGGAGTGGCTAGAGGAGTAAGGAGATGCAGATGATGATACTTAGCACTTTAAAGTCCTGAGGCTAAAATACTTTTTTAAACTGGTGTTTCTGTAGAAAATGGTGGTTTAATTTTTTAAAGGCATACATAAAAATATGGCATCATGGAGATAGTCCATATAAATTTAAAGCAAGAAAAGGGAGAATGTGTGTTGCTGATGAAGTCTGCAGTACATTCAATCAATCAAGGAAGACCTGCTGGAAGGTTGCCAGTCACGTTAGCTGTCACTCTAAGAAAGTAACTGCTTTTAAAAAGAAAAAGATAAAACATTGGTCACTTTTGTTATCAAGGTGAGGGTGAATGCACTGTTAATGGGACTAGGTGGCCCAAAGATTGAATAGCTGAGATGGCCTTTCTGTCTAGTTAGTGCTATTGATGAGATACTTAGGCCCTAATTCCTGTGGGTCAGGCACATGCTCTCCATTTTTCTATTGCCTGAGACAGATCTTTTTTCTCCATTTGGTTGTATCCATCAAGAGCAGTATACAACAGAAGAGATGCAGTTTGAAATGCCTTTGAGATATAGAACATCTGATTCCTTTAAAAAGGTGAGAAATGATCATAATTTGACATTTTGAGATATCCCACATATATAGGGAGCACTAAAAATGGAATTTATGAGTAAACATATGTATATACGAATATATTACATATAGGTACATATAATCATATATGTGCACACATACATATATTTCGTGTGTATACACAGGTGTTTATATATTTGTTTCAATAAAATCACATCTAATACAGACAAGAATTATGATTCCATTGGTGAAGAGAATTTCAGGTAAAAACTACAAATACGTATGTTGGGACTTTTGGTGCAACATAGCCTAGAGTACTAAAAGGTTAAGTATCTTGGTATATGTCAGAGGTGGGATTTAAACCAATATCTTTACAACTCCAGGATCAGCTTTTTATTCACTATGTTGCATTACATCTCTTGGCTCTTCTCCCCGCCCCCAATATCCCAACATTTGTTGTTTTTCTTCTCTCTCTCTCTCTGTCTCTCTCTCTCTCTCTCTCTCTCTCTCTCTCTCCCTCTCTCTCTCTTTTCCCCATCTTTCTGTTCTGCCTAAAAGATTTATGTTTATCTTCCACTGACATCCTATATAGATGTCTCATTGTGATAGGAAGGCAATCCTCAGTTGTTAAAATGCAGTCTTATAGAAAGCAAGCCCTGGAAAGACCTATCAAATTGGAATCAAGTTAAGGCCCAATAATTCATGTAACCATTAACTAAAGCTTAGAGTTGTACTTTTTATTGGCTGAATAAACATCAGATATGATGAAATATTCTTTTCCTCATAATGTATGAATATGTGTGAGCTTTGTCATTTAAATACATTTCAGAGATGAGGAAAATGAAGCCCATAAGATTGTAGATTAAGTGGTCAGCTTTTACATTAGATCTGATTATACAACCAATCTTCTTTCTTCTCTATACAACACCAAGTTTTTTTCTCTAAAATAAAATCATGTCTATCTCAGAAATAAGATAAACTTTTCTTTCTCATGAATCTTAGAACAGAAGCATAAAATCAAAATGTTAGATCTGGAAAAGATAAGAGGAATCTAGCCTTCTCCAGTACCAAAACTATCTATAAAATGGGAATAAACATATTATTCATTTAATAAGCCTTGCAATATTCATATTTAAAGGGTTATTTAATTGACAGATTAAATTACATATTAAACTATAATAAATATCTGAAATATATTATATAATGTCACCCATCAAAACAGAATCACATATCAGATATAAATCAGTGCCATCATTAAAGCGTAGATTATAAACCCCTTTGTGACACTGTGATATAATAGTAAAAATAGGTATTTTATGCACACACATATATGAAACTGAAATAGTGAAATACAGTGAAATAGGTTTAGGGATGTAATAAAGCTAGGCAATTCAGAACTACATGTGGGCCTAGAAGGCAAACAGATTGGGGCAAGAGCTAATGACAAGAGTGTCAATCTTAACTGAATTTCCTGGCTTTTGTTAAGACAGTGTCACTGTCAACCTTTTAAGAATTTTGAAATGATTGCATTTAAATTTTCTAGGTTCAAAAATAAATTTTAAATTTACAAATCTCAATTAAATTGACAGAATGGAAGAATGAAGCTTTTAGTTGGTGATGCTGATCATGGATGGATCTGCTATTAGATGGATAGATAGATGGAATAACATTCTATTATATATGTAGGTATGTAAATATGTACATATATATATGTATATATACACATATGCATTTAAACAAGTGAAAATCAAAATATGCTCCTTCTCCTATTCCAGTAGTAGCCATGCTTCCTCCCCAACTAACTAGAGGCCAAATAGAGCTTAACATTTAATCAGTGATCAGTTCTATCATTTCATATAATTTTTGTTCAACTTGTAACTCAAGGGAAGGTTGAAGTTGTCACACAGCAAAGAGTTACCATTAACGATCAGTACCCTTACTACAAAAGAACACACACACACATACATACACACACACACACACACACACACACACTCATACATAGATTGGTACTTGGTTTAGAAATGATATTCCTTTCTACTCCTTGGAATAGATTCTATTCAACCTACAACAACTTAGATCTGCCCACTCATAGTCCCCGAACAATTCAAGTCCCAGAAACGGTTGGAGGTGGAATCACAGGAAACAGAGTCCCTAGTGCCATGTGCCAATCACTGTGCACCTGCTAATGAGGCTGACATGTTTGGACGAAGCAACCCAATTTGCATTTGTCACAAGAGTGAGACGTTAGCAGTGTGAATATTGAGAGGGACAGATGTGTCCCAGCAGGGCTGCCACCTCAGACAGCCTGCTGTGCTATCAACACCAGAGAGGCTGCCAGCCTGAGAGATGCCACCTAGCCTCAGAGGAGCTGGGTGAGGCTGCCAGATTCAGAAGAATACCGGGACATATGTCCTTCAAGAAAGCCCTGCCTAATGGACTTGGTGTGTAATTGACCAATACCCATCTATATTATGTACTGAAATCACCCATTACTCTCAGACCTTTTTTTTTTAAATAACTTTTTATTGACAGTCTCTCAGACCTTTTAAAGAGGAGTCTCTTACCCGCTCTTCTCTCTTCATTTTCCTTGGAATGTGTTCATAATGTTTTTACTAGACTTCTCTTTTTTTCAAACTTGCAAAGTGGTGCATCCCACATTGTACCACATGCCCCTTTATAACCTTCATTTGCTCTAGAATCCTCTCTCTCAAATAACTGATATAATTCTCCAATCTATGGAAATTACACTGCTATGGAACCATTTTTCCCCAATACATTTATTGTAATTATGTGGGAAAATGCTTTACACTATCCTGCATCACAATGATCAAATGTGTTGTGTACCTTTATTGCCCCACAGAAGCTTCTAAACAAATGATTTGGGTGGATTTTAGAATTTCACTTTGATTTAAATAGAGAAATGTTCATGTTATCCTCAGATTTTTATATAGCAGTTATTTAATATGGTATGACTGCATTATACTTGGGATATAGAATATTTGACTTATTTATATATTTGATTTGTCCAGAGCTAAAACTTTGTGAGAATGGTGAAAATCTTTCTAGGAAAACTTAGTAATTTTTCTGCGTTCCTCTAACGTAACTTACAGTTTGAGACCTGTTTCTGCAACTTATTATTAGCTAGATCATTTAACCAGAATAACAATTCTATTATTCCCTTCTGCAGGGCTGTTGTGAGGCTCAAATAAAAAAGTATGTAAAATGTAAAGCATTTAATCTATTAGAATATAAACTACTTTCTTTTGTAGCCTCAGAATTTAGCAACGTGGATACACAGACAATTAACAATTACTTGATGAGTAACTAATTTTGTAATCAAGAAGTATTATAAAAATATAAGCTAGTATCAAAAACATACAAAAGCAACAAGTGATTAGCAGTCAATGTTGAGAATAGTTATTATGTTTTATGTTATTTGTGCTGGCAACTATATAGTTACATCATCAATTTCTTAATGTCAACTAATAAGTTGGGGAAATTCAGAACAGGGATCTTAAAGTTTTCATTGCATTTCCAGTAATAAGCAAGCATCTACAAGAAAACAATAGAACTTTTCCTTCTCATTTTTCCAGTGACAAAAAAAAAACAACCTTGATACAATCCAACCAATAAATCTCTCTTTCTAGATTGGTTTGAATTATCAGTAACTATTCATGGTATATGATAGAAAAAAATCCTATTTTATACCTATAAAAAAAATTCAGGGAAATGCATGTTGAAGAAGTTTAGCTCAACGTCTATAGAATTTTCAGGGATTTGGTGTAACTTAAAATTTTTCTCTTGAGTTTCAAGACTATATCTGAGACCAGTGCAGCAATATGACATTGGACAGATCATTTAGCCTTAATTTCTTAATTATTGGTTTATGTCTCTATCCATCTCTCTCTCTCTGTGTCTCTCTCTATATGTGTATATATATATATATATATATATATATATATATATATATATATGTCTGTATCTCTCTCTCTTTCTCTTTCTCTCTCTCTCTCTCTCTCTCTCTCTCTCTCTTTCTCTTCTCTTCTCTCTCTCTCTCTCTCTCTCTCTCTCTCTCTCTCTCTCTTTTTCTCTCTCTTCTTTCTCTCTTATTTCACAGGGAGTTCCCTGAACTTCTCATGATAAATCTGAAACTTACCATCAAAGATTTTCTGAGACAGCGAAGTGTTAAGCTATTTGTCCATATTCCCTGTCACAAAATCATAGATTTAAAACTAGTAGGGTATGTAGAAAGTGTTGAGCCCATTTTACAACAGAGTAAATTAGGTTCTTCTCAGAGAGATTAAATGGTTTATCCTAGATCATACACCTAAGTGTAAGAGATAGTGTTTGGATGCAGATCTTCCTTACTCCAAGCTCAGAATTCTATTCTATCTACTGTAAGTACAGGGTAAAGGTTACAACTAATCCTGAGATCTTTTTAACTTCCAGGATGATTTTGCTATAAGCTACATTGTGTTGCCTCTAACATGTGCAGACATACTAGTAGAGACATACATGTATGTAAATATACATGAATGTAAATGTATGTTTATTACATACTGTGCATTATGGAAGAAGCATGGTATGTATATGTGTAATGTATGTGTATATGCAATATGAATGTGCATATATATGTATTGAGAACTAATTTATACCCTATGTAAAAAGAATATTAAAAAATCATGTAGAATAATTTCCTTAATGGAATGCCCCAACATATTGAAGCCATATTGTATAGTTTGGGGTTTTTCCTAGCAAAGATACAAGAGTGATTTGCCATTTCTTTCTCCAGATCATTTTACGAATAAGGAAACTGAGGCCAACAAGGATAAGTGATTTGCCCAGGGTCACACAACTAGTAAGTGTCAGAGGGCAGATTTGAACAAATCTCTGTGTTTGGGAAAGTCAGGAACAGTCTTCCTGATTTCAGGCCTGAGGGTTTATCCACTTCATTACGTAACTGCCCATTCCAAACAATAAACTATAATAAATAAATCAAGTTTTTATTGACTATGTGCCTAACACTGTGTGAAAGATGATTAGAAGAGATGTTAGTTATCTCACTTCTATGGCCTTTCAAGCTAGTTAGGAAAAAAAGATGAAATATTGATGAATGCAATTTAATCAATGTGTAAAATACAAATACGTACAATGTGTAAAACAAAAAAAATTATTTTACTTTAAAAAAAAACAATTTTCTGTGGTCCTACATTCAAATTCAAGATTTGTTCCTTGCTAAGTGTATGATCTTGGTCAAATCACTTCATCCTCATGAACTTATTTCATCCTTATGAACATATATTTGTAAAATAGGGGTGTTATATCAAAATAATAGGAATTAGAGCTGGCAAGGGCCAATGGTAGCATACTAAATGCTAATATTGCCATTATGTTTGTAATGCCAAGCATACACTAAGTGATCAAAAATTTTGTGATCTCTGATCATTATGATCTGATTTTTGGTATGGGCACAAGCCATCTCATTCTATTTCATTTTTTTTTTTTTTTTGGTCTGTAGCCTTCCATAAATCCTCCATAATAACTCTACTCAATGCCCTGGAGGAATTCTGGCTAATTTATACTCTGTGATTGTGTGTGCCCTCCCCAAACCTTCCAACTTTTATCCATGACTTTAAAATCCTTGCTATAAAATCCCTCACAACTAAGGTAAAAATTAATCAAAACGTCAACATATTACCTAAACAAATTTTGAAAGAATTGATGTGAATTCTTTCTGTGCCCACTAGGTCCAAAACAAAAATCTTTCCCTCAAATTGATTCAATTTGTTCTCTGTTAGAAGGAATATTCACTCAGACTTTCATTTCTTAAGATACTATAACCCCCTGACTTCTAGAGCTAAGGTCAAAAAAATAAAAACCTTTCTCTTTTAGTCTTTCCTATTGACCTTTTCTTGTTAGCTTAACCCACCGGAACAATTCTATAAGCTTCATTCTGTTGTTTTTTTCCTGAACCCTGTGATCTCATAGATAGAAAAGTGTCTCCTGGTTGGAAGATAATCCAAAATGAGAGGATTATAATGACACAAATTGCTTTCACTTGGATTTTTGGAGATGAGCTTTTGAAGCAAGAAGTCCATAGAGATTTGATAGGAAGTGGATATCAGAATACCTTAGAAGCAGAAGAAAAAAAAGAAAAGAGGGCAGAATATAAGAGAGGACCAAACAAGTGATAAAATTAAAAAGAGACAGTGAAATAAAGAGTAAAACAAAAATAAATTCAGAGACAAGAAAAAGACAATTTGTGAGAGTCCCTAACTAAATTTCTCAGTAGCAGGTTAATACAATTACACCATCATTTTATCGGGGGTACATAGGAAATTCTCCAAGAACTTTTTAAAAAATAGATAATCATTTATTTTGATTTAAGATATTTACTTTGCTGAAGGCAGGGGTATAAGAAGTATAATAACCTCCCCTATCAACTAAATATAAAAGTCCAAAAGTGTTTGAGAAGCTAAAAAAACATTAAATCATCCTGTCAGATAAAGATCAGGACCCAGAGACCCTTTTCCATCCCAAAGCTTTCACTAAATGGGAATATGAATGTCAACTAAGTTTCAATTGCACAGAAATCTCCCTCTATTCACTAGCATGAATCAGCATAGTCCTCCAGCTCAGGCTCCTGATCCTTTCCCCAGTTCTTGGTACTTCTAGACCCAGATAATAATCCTACAAAACATTCACTATACTGTGCTGATTTAAAGAAAGAATCTCCTGTTACCTCTGGGGCCAGACCAAAACACACTACCACCTTGAGAGGCTAATGTTTTGTGAATAACCTGTGAGTCCCCTATTTCCTTCTGCCAGACCCTGGGGATCAGATTCTTCCTTAAATCTGTGTTGAAACAATGAAACTGGATGGATTACATGATCTCAGAAAGGTTGCTTCCAATTAAATTTAATTCAGTTCAACAAATATTTATTATGTACCTACTGAGTGTAAAAGCACATTTTGAATACAAAGACAAAATATCTTTCCTTAAAGAACTTAGGTTCTTCTTGTAGCTGTTCTACTACATTGTACATAGGAGTTGGATTCTATTTTAAAAATCTTATTGTGAAAAATCTAAATGTATTCAAAAAATGAATTCGGTAAAGATTATTTCCTTTGCAATGAAATTCTTAGGTTTACAAAAGTATTCACCATAGAATTCTTATTGGCTTAATGCATTTAAAATATAATTCAATTCACAAAAGTTCAGTTCACAACAATTTTCAGGAACCTATCTATCAGGTAAAATATATACATGTTTGTATTAATTACTTATAATTATGTTCAAGTTTAAAGCTGAGGGATTTATATTTAAGTTCACATTAAATTCACACCAAATTTAAAGGGGGAAACTAATTTAATACTAGGAAAGAGACAATAAGCAAATGTTCCTGTAAAATTAACTATTTCATAACCATAGAAAATCATAGAGGTTCCTTCCAATGCTACCCTGTTATGATTTTCAATCTCTTAGAATATTTTTCTTTTTTCCTTTTCTCCATGAATTCTCCCCTGATCTCCCAGCTGAAGCTGACTTCTCCTTGCTCAAATTTTTCTACAATCTCAGTTTCTCTTTTTTCCTATCACACCCTCTCTCTTATTTATGTATATACCTAATATTAACCCTTATATAAGTTAGGTATCGTAAGGACAGGAATTGTCATTTTAAAAAAAATTCTCTGCATTCCCAAAATTTAGCATGATGCCTTGCACATAGTAAGTTCTTAATAAATGATAAGTGGATCAAAATGAATTGCATAGTCCTGTGTTTAGTTAAGGAGGCATTGAATTTTATGTGATATTTATATTCTATTTTCCCCTTTCTGAAAATACTTGGGGAAAATCTCAAACTTAAATAATTGCAAATATATCACAAAGATATCATATTCATCATTATATTAAGTATTGCCAAAGTTTCAAATAGCTATATGTACATAAAAAAAAACTAATCAATGTATTTGGAAGAAATGCATCTATGGTTATATCCATTTGTCCAATAAATTTGACTCATACACAATTTAAGCATTTAAGATGCTTTTAGATGGAATTTTTACATAGAATTATATTTGTAAATACATCATTTTATATAGTTTTGCTTTCATAAAAATAAGCTGATCAAAGTGTTTCTTTTAAAATGAATTGTATATACTGATACATAAGACATATAGAGAAATATATTACCAAGGCTCAGGACTTGAGATTTCATTGATATAGGCAACTCCTAGTTAAAGAAACTCCATATACAAATACTGGTAGATATTTTCCCTGAAACTTAAGAGTCTTAGAGAGTTAACTAGAATGATGAGTGATTAAGTGATGTGACCAGGATGATAAGGTCAGTACATATCAGAGATGGGACTTGAATCATGAGCTTTCTGAGTTCAAGACTAGTTTTCTATCAATTGCACCTTCATATTAATTAGAAGCTTATTCTTTTTTTTAAGCAATCAGGGGTTAAGTGACTTGACCAGAATCAGGTACTTATTAAGTATCTGAGACTGGATTAGAACTCAGGTCCTCAAAACTCCATAGCCACTGCTTTATCCACTGTGTCACCTTGTAATCTTAATGGAGCTCGTTTTTAGTTATTATGGGCCAGAACTCTGAAACAAGGATTCTTATAAGGTGTTAAGTCAGTGGAATTGATAAATACAATGGTTATCTAGTTTAGCATGATGATTAATAGTTCTCTAAATTCAATATGATTGATTTAATCTTACAACAAATAATGGTTTCCTAGTGATATAATGATTGGTTTATACTCAGTGTAGAGCATATAAATCAGGGTCAGAGCCAGAGACAGACTTAGAAGGGCTCAGAGAGAGCTCAGACTCAGAGCCAGAGAAGACAAAGGACTAGAGGTGGGAGTTCAAACTCAAGCCAACAAGAGAGATTCATTCTATCTTCGGTCAGGCTCCTGGTAACTCTCCTGGGGTACTCGGACTCAGAACCATATTCATTCACTTCATCTCATACCACTGTGGTGGCAGGCTCTCCTCCTCCGCTTCTCCACTAAAAGCAAGACTCTGGAGAACCTCCAGAAAGCTAGTTGAAGCCCCAGGCAAGGAAGCTAGACTTTGAAGGAGATAATAAAGGATTTGATTTTAACACCTGGCTTGACCTAAAGAATCAAATTCTTCAATCACAGGATATATTGAATCACATATATCCTGTCCTTTTTTAGCTTCAAGGAGTGCATTTTGTAATCTTGTCATAGGGGTGGACAAAGTTCCTGCATGGGTGGTGTCGATGGTGTCACTGCCCCTCCACCTCCACCTTCTCCCTCCAACCATGAAGGGTTAATTGAGGAGAATAGGTCAAGGGATGGGAAATGCCCTAATAGCTCCTGCTGGGAAGTTCTACACTCCTTACTTTCATCAGAATTGTACTTAACTCCTTTCTTGTCTAATTCTTCATTCTTTTCGACTAGTTTGTCAGTATCCTCCCCCTCCTGCACTTTTTTCATTTTTCTTATTTTAGTACTTTTTATAATTCCTTAAAGCCAATTACAATTGACTTAAGTTATATGTATAAAGTGTTTCTTTAGGAATTGAATCGGTACCATTATAATTAAATATTCACATAGTTGCTCTCCTACTAATTTCCACTCGTCTGGATCTAATTCTTTTTTCCTTAGAGAACCAATGAGATGTGTATTTTAATATTCTGAAGAGTTCAATGATTTGCATCCAAGTTACAATCAAACCTTGCTTTAGACACATTTGAAAAGGTGGAAAAGGCACTTTTCTAAATATTTGTCTCATTTCAGCCAAATTACTAGTTTAGCCCTTTAACAAAGTTTCCTTCTTATTTGTTTTTGTACTTACCTTAATTTTTGGGTCACAGATGTAGGTCCTTAGTCCCATGTTTGGATGCCAAAATGTAATGTTCTTGTTTGGTTTTCTAGAGGTCTTGGAGCAACCTTCCTTTCAGCAGATTAATCACAACAAGAATGGTCAGATATTAAAGTCCAAATCCTTTATTATCTCCTTCACTTAGTGATGTTTTGTAGTTCTCCAAGTAAAATTTATGGTGTCAGGAAGAGCAGGACTCATCACAATAACTAATTCATGGCCAAAATCAGATTTAAACTTCATCATTCTATATTTCCTTATTACCTACCACCCTGTTTTCATTCAGTCTTCCAGACGTATTGATACCAACATTCCAATTTCTGACTACCTCTCTGTCTCTCTACTCCTCATCTTAGTTAATGATACTTTTCATTACCTATCAGTTGGATGATTGTAATAGTGTTCTGCCTGTACTCTGATTTAAGTCTTTTACATAATCCATTCTTCATACATTCAGCCAACTCATCCTTCTAATGACTACAAGGCCCCTACCCATAAACATTCATTGTTTTTCTCTTATCTACCAGATAAAATATCAACATTTTAACCCGGCCTTCCAAAATCTGAAGTTGACCTTTCTTTCCAGTCTTGTTTTCATGTTTTTCTTCATCAGTTGAAAAAATACTTACTAAGTTACTATTGACAGACAAATGATTAAAATGAAGTGTTCTTTGTCTTCAAGAAGTTTCCCTTCCATTTGAATTGGAGTAGGGTTGGAAAAGTCAGTGAGAGAATTTTTCGGGTACTCTGTTTCAGTCCCACAATATTTATCTTTGTTTGTTTATAATTAAGTTCCCTGACCTCTGTCTATTGCTCATAATGTCTCCAGTGAAGTCTTTGATCTATTTTTTCTCTCCTGTTAATATCCCTCTCCTCCTTTAGGAATCAACTTAACTGCCTTCTCCTTCATGACATTTTCTGATATTTCTACTTAGGAATGAAACTTTTCTCCTCTCACTTTTTACATAGTCTGACATCTTCTAGGAAATTAATCATTTTCTAACTGAAATTCTAGTGAAACATGTATTATTTCTTCCTTCTACAGTACTATAAATTCCTTGAAAAAAGGGACCACATTATTTTCATCTTTGGATCTCCAACAACTAGCAGTATCTTGCATAGAGTACTTATATGATAAATATTTGTTGAAGTGAATTGATAAAATTCAGATTCTTAAGTTTATTAGTTATTCTTAATTAGGCTTGTGATTTCACTGGGATAGGGACCTCTTTGTAAGGTAATTTTAAATACCATTGTAAATTATCACTTAAACTTCCATTTTTATTCTGACTAGACATTGCCTAGAGCATTGGAGGCTAAGTCACTTGTACAGGGTCCACACACTGGTATATGTCAGCAGCAAAACTTGAATCCAAATATGCTTAACTCAATGGTCAATTCTTTCTTCATTAATCCACACTGCCTCTGATTGGAGTTCAAGTTCAGACATACCTAAAAGAAAGAACAATAATAATCCCAAGAATGTTTAAAGCAAATTAAAAACATGGGAAATCTTCCTTAATAATATAAAGGTAACATAGAAAAATGAGAATGCCATTAAAGATGAAGTATGTCATTGAGTGTCAATACCAATTGGCCCTCATTAAGTTGTCATCATAAGGTTCAGCAATCTTAAACAATAATTAGGTCACAAAAAACTACGAACATGCAATGATTTTTTTTTTTTTGTATCTTTGTAAACTCTTTAGTGAACAACTTCCTAATCCACTGAAATCCTGTCACCTGGAACCCTTCTAATAAGAACATGCTTTTTGTATGTTACTATTTTAGAAACTTCCTCTCCAATCTTAGTATGTGCTGGGTCATTTTTCAGTTGTGTCCAACGCTTCATGAAACCACTTGGGATTTTCTTGGCAAAGATATTGGAGTGATTTGCCATTTCCTTCTCCCAGTCATTTGATAGATGGGGAAAATAAGATAAATAAGATTAATGGACTTGTTCAGATATATGTTATGGGCCAGAACTTGAAACAAGGTGCTAAGTAAGTGGAATTGAGGAGACAGTGGTTAACTCTAGTTTAGCATTGATTTAATCCTACAACAAATAATGGTTTCCTAATTTATATAATGATTGGTGTATACTCAGTGTGGGGTATATAAGGAGGAGCTGTCAGGGCCAAAAAGGACAAATGCACTAGAAGCTTTCTGAGGCTGAGACAGATTCATTTCATCTTCCACCTTTGTTGTGGCTGGAGACTGAAGCAGAAACCTTTGGAAATCCAGGAGATTCAGAAGTCAGAGAAGGCAGGCCTTTCAGAACCAAGGAGAGAGATAGGCCTCCAGAAAAACTAGCCAAGCCCCAAGTGAAGGAGACAAGACTTTGAAGGAGACAGTAAAGGATTTGGACTTTAACTCCTGGCTGCATTTGGAGTGATTGCACTGAACTGAAAGGAAGGCTGTTCCCAGAAGCCCCCCCCCCCTTGCTCCCAGAGAAAATTATATTTTAGAGAAGAATATTACAGATACATACATCTAGTAAATATCTGAGGCTACCAGAGTTTAACTCAAAACAATAAGTCTTCCTGACTCCAGGCCTGGCACTTTATCCACTAAACCACCTAACTGGGGTTATCACCTGGAAAATTTATGTAACCAGAAACTCGGAGGGTAGGGAAGCAGAAGATGAAGGTTTGATCTAGATTTTGGAAGGCCAGGTTAAAATGTTAGTATTTTATCTGGCAGACAAGATAAAAACAATGAATGTTTATGAGTAGGGGCCTCATGTTCATTAGAAGGATGACTTTGCCAGTTGTGTGAAGAATGGATGGAGTGTGAAACATTTAAATCAAGGAGTACAGGTAGAACACAATTGGCAATGATCCAAGTGAGCAGGGAAAATGAGCAAAGAATAGAAAAAAATATTTTAACAGTTAAAAATTACTAAGGTGACAAGGAACATCAAAATACACAGTCAGAAGAAGATAACAAAATCAAAACTCCTACATCTAAAGTCTCCAAGAAAAATAAGAATTGATCTCAGGTCATGGAAGACCTCAAAGGAGATTTTGAAAATCAAGTAAGAGATAGAGAAAGAATTGGGAAGAGAATTGAGAATGGTGCAAAAGACAATACAAAAATCTAATCAGGAGAAGAATGCTTTAAAAATCAAAAATAGTCAAATAATAAAGGAAGTACAAAAGCTCACTGAGGAAAATAATTATTTAAAAATTAGAATTGAACAAATGGAAGCTAATAATTTTTGAGAAATAAAGATACAATAAAGCAAAACCAAAAAAAAAAAAAAAAAAAATAGGGGGACGGGTAGAATGTGAAATGTCTCATTAGAAAAACAACTGACCTGAAATAGATCCAAGAGAGATCATTTGAAAGTTATTGGACTATCTGATAATCACAATCAAAAAAAAAAAAAGATTCTGGAAATCATCTTTCAAGAATTTTCAAGGAAAACTTCCCTGATATTCCAGAACCAGAGGGTAAAAAAGAAATTGAAAGAATCTATAAATCACATCCTGAAAGAGATCCCAAGATAAAAAGCATAGCTAGGAATATTACAGCCAAATTACAGAACTCTAAAGTCAAGAAAAAAATATTGCAAACATCCAGAAAGAAACAATTTAAGTATAATGGAACCACCATCAGAACACAAGATATTGCATTTTCTACATTCAAGGTCTAGAAGGTTTGAAATGTGATATTTTGGAGGAATTACCTACCCAGAAAAGCTGAATATAAATCTTCAGGGAGAAAGATGGAAATTCAATAAAATAGAGGATTTTCAAGCATTCATAATGAAAAAAATAGAATATTTGAATTGAATAGAAAAATCGATTTTTAGAAACAGGACTCTGGAAAAGCATAAGGAGGTAATCAAGAAAGTGATATCATATGAGACTTAATAAGGCTTATCCCTTTACATTCCCACATGGGAGAATGATACTTGTAACTCAGAACTTTCTTTTTATTTTTTATTTTTATGACAGTTAGAAGGAGTATATGTAAGCAGAGACCACAATTGGTGAATTGGATATGAAGGGATAATAGCTTTTAAAAATGAAATTAAGAAATGAGAAAGGGATGTACTTGGAGACAGAGAAAGGGAGAAGTATTATGGTATAAATTATCTGCCTTGAAAAGAGACAAGAAAAATTTTACAATGAATGGAACAGGAAGAAGAAAGGAGGAGTACTCATCAGAATTGACTCAAATATGAGTATAGAAATCTCAGGAAAGTAGGAGGAGAATGAGATATGGGAAGGGGGAGGGTGATAAAAGAGAATGCATATTGGGGAGGGAGTGGTCAGTAGCAAAATACTTTTCAGGAAGGTAAAAGGAGTGAGATAATAGAATAAATGGGAGAGAAATACATTTAGCAATAGTAATGCTAAAAAGAATTAAGAATTTTGGAGCAAATTTCTCTGATAAGGCCTCATTTCTCAAACATAAAGAGAACTGAGTCAAATTTATTAAAAAAAAAAAAAAAAAAAAAAAAAAAAAACAAGAGCTATGCCCCAATTGATAAATGATCAAAAGATATGAACTATCCCCAAAGGGCTACAAAACCACATATATACTTTGTCATAACAATATCACTACTAGGCATGTATCCCAAAAGAGGTTTTTTTAAAAAAGAGAAAGGACCTATATATACCAAAAATATTTGTAGCAGTTCTTTTTCAGGTCAAAGAATTGAAAATTGAAGGAATTCCCATTAATTGAAGAATGGCTGGATAAATTGTGGTATATGGTTGTGATAGAATATAATAGTTCTATGGAAAATGATAAGTAACATACTCTCAGAAAAAAATTGAAAAGTTCTTCATGATCTCAAGCAAAATGAAATGTACTGTGTATAAAGTAATAGCGATTATTATAGGATGATCAGCTGTGAATGGCTTTACTATTCTCAGCAATGAAATGATCCACAACTACTTTGAAGAACTTTATGATGAGAAATGCTATACATATCCATAGAAAGAACTGATTATGTCTGAATACAGATTTAATCATACTCCCTTTTTTACTTTATTTTTCTTAAGGGGCTTTTTTGGAGGGGAGTTAGGATGGGGAATCTGTGTTTTCTTTCACAGCATGACTGCTTTGGAAATGGTTTGGATAACTTCATATGTGCCTTCTTAATTGGGAGTGGGGATGGGGAGGAAGGAAGAGAATCTTGAACTCAATGTTTTAAAAACAATGTTGTAAAAATTGTTTTATGTATAACTATGGAAAATAAAAGCATTAAAGAAAAAAAAGCAAATATTAGATTTCTATTCACCTTTTTTTCAGGTCCTAAATTTTATTTTTATTTTCAGTTACAAATTCTGTTCCTTTCTCTCTCTAACCCCTTCCCAAACCACTGAAATGATGAGAGATATGATATCCATTTTACATAGTCATACAAAACATATTTCTGCATTAGCCATGTTCTGTCCCCCTCTTCTCTAACTCCTCCCCAAACCAATAAAATAATGAGAAATATGATACCTATTTTACATAGGAAGCCATGAAAAACATTTCTATATTAGCCATGTTAGAGCTGGGGAAGACTGGGGGAGGAAAATCGAGGGAAAAAATGAAGGTTGTAAAAAATATGCTTCAGTCTGTATTATGAGTCCATCAATTCTTTATCTAAAGATGGATATCATTTTTTCATATACAAGTTCTTTTAGCATATCAATCATAGTTAATACAACTTTTATAGTTGTTTATTTTTTTACAGCATTGCTATTACTACATATATTGTTCTCCTGGTTATGATCACTTCATTTTGCATCAGTTCATGTAAGCCTTCCCGGCTTTTTCTGAAATTTTTCCCTTCATTATTCCTTATATTTTATCAATATTCCATAATTTGTGCAACAATTCCTCAATTGATGGGCATCTCTGCCAGTTCCAATTCTTTGCCAACACAAAAAGAATTCCTATAAATATTTTTGTACATGTGGGTCTTTTGTATTTTAAAATCTCCTTTATTTTTATCTTATCTCCATAATTACATATTTACCCTTAATTCTCATGCCTTTTCATCTACATGGTATGAGAATAGAAGAGGTTTTTTTTGGGGGGTAGAAAGTCTTATTTGTGGTAATTATGGATATATGCATTTACTACATATGTAATCATAGTCTGTTGCAAAAAAGACTTCAAAAGGCATTCAATTTCACCTATTCAATGCTAAGTGCCAGTAAAAATCATTTCTACAACATCCCTGACAAGTAGCTGCCCACCCTCTGCTCAGAGACCTTTAATAATCTGTCACTTTTATTCATTGATTTATTCCTTTCATTTAAAATGATATCCTATATGTGTTCAAACAATTTCTTTTTCAGTATGAAATATTTTGGATGCAGTCTAAGCCACATTTAGCAGTAAAACAAAGTACCAATAATGTTTACTAAATTTTGTTGTTGTTTTTCTTAAGCCTTGGTCCTTAGGTAATCTCCCTTTAAAAATTCCTGAAGGGTGTATATCTTAATTTTTTAAAATTTGGAATATGACTTTAGTATTCAATAATAAAATTAAATGTTTTATTTAAAGACATCAACTAAAGAAGAAGAAGCATAATTTATCTTAGGCATTGCCATGCTTATGATTGTTCCACTGAGAATCAATGTGATGGAGAATGTACTTGGCCTAATAAATGTGTCCATTATGGTTGAGGGAATTCATTTTTTCCATTTTAGAACCCTATCAGACATTGATGCTGCCTAAGTTTTCAACTGAATATGTGCTTATTGGGGTTCAATTCCATTTATACTTGGTAATTTTCTATTCTCTAAAAAACAAGGTTTGTTAAGCAGATATAAAACACCTGATAGATTTTTATAAATTATGTTTTATGATTTAAGTATAAATGAATTGAAAGCATATGGATTGAAGGTCTCAACACAATCACAATGCATAGGTTAAAAATAAAATGGGAAAGTGTAACCAAAAACAAATAGGTTTTAGAATGGTATGTGCACAAACTATAAATGGTTGAAAATTAGACATGTGCCAAAATCTACACTTGTCCCACCCCAAGATGCCAGTTAATTTTTCAGGATTATGTAGTGCTAGATAATGTTTCCTTTTACTCGATTAAAAAAATTACCTTTTTAAATAGACATTTTTAAAGAATGAATAACTTGCCTGTAGAATCTTTTGGAAGAATTTCTCACTCTTTTTTTTTTTTTTTTTTTTTTGTTGTTAATTGGGTTAGGGGGGAATTAAACTCAATGGATAATTTCTAGATTATGTCCAGTAAAGATAATTCACTGTGCACACTATTGGTTCCACTTGATGCCTTGATATTTTTAGTACTTAATAAAAAATTATTAATACAGATGAGCAACACAGAGATTTTGACAAAATAGTTCCCCAGCCTAGGCTGAGTTTGGAGGGTCCTCAGCCTCAGCAGATATTACATTTGTATTTGAGAATAGTATAGAACACAGGAGGTGGGAGAAACCCTTTGCCTTTCCCTGAGTTGGAGGTGTTCGCCTGCATTTTCCCTCTAACTCCACGAATAGGTAGAATGTGGTGAGTGAAGAAAATCAAAGGCTCTTGTTCACTACCCTGTGTTTTTGGAGTGTGTGCACACTGCAACCTCATCAGAATTTGTGGAACAGAAAAGGGGGATTTAAAATTATTCACCTGGATTTAAGTCAAATAGACTGGTGTTTGACCTTTATTTTCAAACACAAATAGGCAACTTTTAAATAAGCTCTTGAAGACTTGATTATTTTTCACATATGCTAATGGATTCTCTGTCTTGCCTACTTCATTTTAAAGGATTTCTTGGATCGCTGTGCAGCAGAAAGCTAAAAAGGATACCAGATCAATTTCTCATCCCACATATTCCCAGAATCTTGGCCCTCTTTTCCCTTCCCACTCATCCTGTAAACATGTGTATGTGTGTATATGTATAAATATGTATATATACATATATATGTATATTTATAGAGATATACACATGTGCCTATATGCCCATATATGCATATGTATCTGTATTATATGTATACATCTCTCATGTATATTAGTATAATGTGTATACATATTTTTATCTATAAAAATATTATATATACCTACACACACACACACACACACATTTATATATATATATATATATAATTGATGTCACAACACTCCTAAATTCTGGATGTCTCACTTTATCCAAATTCTCTTTTTTTATCTTATAAACTTCAAATATCAGCTTTCTGATTCCTCCCTCTGGTGTTCCCCCCACCACCACCACCAATTTACCTTATATATTTTCATTTATGTATGACTTCCTCTTTCCCACTTGAGAAGCAGGAATTGTTTCATTTTTGTTTTTCTATCCTCAAAACCTAAAACAGAGCCTTTTACATAGTAGGTACTAAATAAATGTTTATTGAGTAGCTGATTTTAGGAAAAAATATATCATTATAAGAATAATAGAAAGCAGAGGCAAAAGAAACTTGTTGAATTATATTGTAACTCTTCCTTCCCTTGTCTTTAACATATGCCCCCTAAAATGTAATTAACTTAGTTTAAATGTCTCAAAAAAAAAAAAAAGAAAGAAAAAGAAGAGTGCACTCATTAGGTACTAAGCAAGGTAGGTACTTGATGATATAGCATTCAGAAAACTTAAGTAAGTCCATCAAGATAACCTCCAGGGCCTGAAGGAAAACTGACTGCACATAAACTAAATTGTAATTAAATTTTGAAAGACAACACAGGAATTAAAGTATTCTATTCCTTTGTATTCTTACAAAATATAAGAGTTTAGTAAGAATATGAAAGCCTGAGATTTGTTGATCCTATTTCAAGGCTGGTTTACTCTGATATTTGATTCTTAATTGCATGGCTTTACCCTTTTAATTGGCTAAATGACGTCTTCAGTTTTGATATGCACACCCAAGTATATTATATACTTACCTATTTCAAATTCACTTAGCCACAATCTATTATTTTGTTATGAGTCAATCCTTCCAGCCCCTGAATTAATTACTTTGCCCTTCTCCAGACTCCTTCTACTACCCTAGGTCTTTCTTCATAATAAGGAATCCCAAACCAAATAGAAAGGTTCAGGATGCTCCTCCTCATTGAAATGAATTTCAAAATGAAAGACAGCACCTTAGCTACTTGACTTATTAACTTCTTGCCTATTTAATATTTCAGTAAACTTATTATTACTGGAAAGTGCCAACCAAAAATCAGATTTTCACAGTAGTTAGAATATATTTAATCATTTGAATCCCTCAATGACAAACTTAGGATATCTGATTTATAGTTATTTAATATTTAAGGATAGTTGATTCTCAGTGCACAAGTCCACAATTCCAATAAGTTTCAGAATAGATCCAACTGTCTTACTTCTTATCCAAACTTTGAGAGCAGAGATCTATACAAACCTCATATTACTTAGATTTCATTACATTCCATGGTAATAATAGTAATACTTCCCCCATACTACACATTTCTTCCAAGTGCTTTATAAACATGAACCCATTAATCCTTACAAATACTGTTTTCAACAAAGTATAATATTAGCAATGCACTATGAAGAATTATAATAAATAATTAACAGCAAACCATTCTGTCAAAATAAGGAAAAGGGCATTTTGCAATGCAGTACTCTTGATTTTTAATGTTTGTTCATACACTCACTAATTTGCAGAATTCTATAATCCACAATGGGTCTCCCTGTCATTAGTGCTAATTAGTGAGCTTCTACTGTACTAATAAATCAACATTACATGAACACACAGCATAGAGAGAAAACTTTTAATATATTCCTGCATGTAATTTTTTTTTAAAAAATTAGATGGAGCTTTACTAAAGCAGTAGTGATTCTCACTTACTAGATTTTAATGTGAAATGCACCATATGACTAGATTAATTTTTTCATATTGAACACAAGTCTTTTAAATCAAGTTTAATTATTCAGACTCAAACTTAATTATTCAAACTTATAAAATCAATGAATTAATACTCAGTGAGTTACACTATGTGCTAGATGTTGTGACCTCAGTTTTTTAGCCTATGTAGTATATCTGGTTATTTGGGTGCTTACTGAACCTGGTGGTAGGGACAGCATATCTTAGTGCCATCTGGAGGCTCAATGTTTTAATTCCTCTCTCTGTGTATGAATCTCCTATTCTCCTCTGAAGCCATGTGAAAGTTTATCTCCCCCAATATGTCCCAAAACTAATTTGGCAAAAAAAAAAAAAAAAAAAAAAAAAAAACATTTTGAGAGGGGAAATATATTAACAAAATCTTTAAATGCTGATACTGGGATCTTAGAAGCTTTTAAAGTGTCAGACTAAAGTAGAACAGAGGTGTATCCTAGCCAAATAAGTATACAGAAACATAAAACTGGAAGAGCTTTGAAAATACTTCTCCCAAATCTATCATTTCATAAATGGTGACACTGAGAACCACAGAATTTACATGTCTTGGCCAAGTTCGTATACAACTAATCAATTAACTCCCAGTCAATCCATTGTTCTTTCCCTTAATATCATCTTCCTTAGGAATAGTCAATTTTCAGATGAAGAAATTGAAACCATGTCTAGTCCTATAAAAAGGTGTTCTAAATCACTATTGATCAGAGAAATGCAAATTAAGAAAACTCTGAGATACCATTACACACCTCTCAGATTGGCTAAGATGACAGGAAAAGATCATGACAAATGGAGAGGATATGGGAAAACTGAGACACTAATACGTTGTTGGTAGAGTTGTGAACTGATACACCCTTTCTAGAGAGCATTGGAATTATGCCCAATGGGCTATCAAACTGTGCATACCCTTTGATCCAGAAGTGTTTCTATTGCTCTTATATCCCAAAGAGATCTTAAAGGAGGGAAAAAGACTCACATGTGCAAAAATGTTTGTGGCAGCCCTTCGTGTAATGGCAAGAAACTGGAAACTAAGTGGATACCTATCAGTTGGAGAATGGCTGAATAAGTTATGGTATATGAATGTTATAGAATATTATTGTTCCATAAGAAACGATCAGCAGAATGATTTCAGAGAGCTCTGGAGACTTACATGAATTGATGCTAAATGAAATGAGCAGAACCAGGAAATCATTGTACCCTCAGTAAGAAGATTATACAATGATCAATTCTGATAGACATGGATCTTTTCAACAATGACATAAATAAGGCCAGTTTCTCTTATGGGCCAGAACTTGAAACAAGGTGCTAAGTCAGTGGAATTGATAGAGACAATAGTTACCTAAGTTAGCATGGTTCTTAAGAGTTCTCTAGTTCAGTACAAATGTACTTAGTACTTACTGTAGTTCTACAAGATTCACTCCTTTGATAAGAGACTATATAAGCTAGGAGCCTCAGCCATTATTCAGTCAGGGACATTCAGAAGTCAGAGAAGGCAGGCAGGAACTCAAGCTCTCAGAACCGAGGCCAGACTGAAAGGCTCTCCAGAAAGCTGCCCAGCCCCAGGAAGAAGATAATAAAGGATCTGGACTATAAGAAAGCTAACCGGGCTGCAGGAAAGGAAAAAAGACTTGGAAAGAGACAATAAAGGATTTGGACTTGAACCCCTGTCTACTCATGTGGTGATTACTAAACTGAAAGGAAGGTTGCCTCCAGAGACCCTAAGAAAACCCCAACAAGAGAATATTACATTTTAAAGAGAATATTACAAGTTCCAATGATCTTGTGATGAAAAGAGCCATCTACACCCAGAGAGAGGACTGTGGGAACTTATTACAGATCACAACATGGCATTGTCATTCTCTTGTATTGTTCACTTGCATTTTATTTTCTTTCTCATTTTTTTTCTTTTTGATCTGATTTTTCTTGTGAAGCAAGATAACGATAAATATGTATGCATATATTGTATTTAACATATATTTTTTCCATGTTTAGCATATATTGGATTATTTGTCATTGAGGGGAGAGTGTGAGGGGAAGGAAGGAACACAAGGTTTTGCAAGGTTTGTTGAAAAATTATCCATGCATGTTTTGAAAATAAAAAAGCTTTAATAAAAAAAATCATCTTCCTTGCTCACACTAAATACAAGAAAGAATTACATGTAGACAGCTCCACATATTCATGTGAAAAATCAATCCCATGAAAATAGTTGCATTATTCAAAAATATAATGCATATTTTCATTGAATTGGAACCAATTACCAAGTTTCACATAAATAGAACTTCTAATAGTACAAATTCGAATACATGTTACCACTTCATGGAATTCATTGTTCACACTAATAAGAATTCTTTGTAAAGGGCTCCAAAAGAAAACGGTTTTCCCTTCATCTAAAGCAAAGAAAATCAAACTCAGAACCACCTTGCATTCAGGTCATATCCATTATTTTGTAACTTCCCATTCCTTTGGTTCTCAATAGTCCATGTATCTACTATCATTGCTAATCATGCAATCATTATTGTGACTTATTGTGACTATGAACATGTGCATAATCTTCCCCTGATTACAATGGTATAAGCATGCTCTAAAGCAAACAGATTTTATTACAAGAATATACCTCAACTGCTCTAGGCCTTTACCTTACCTGGTAATCATTTTTTGAACAATAAATATTTCTTTTAATCCCAGATCGTCATTTAATTATAATAAACTATTTTTTTCTTGGCCAGTTGGCATGCTGCAGGGTCATACAGTTACTGACCTATAACTGTACAGCTGTTTTTCAATTACCATACAGTCTGCAAACCCAAGTTCTCTGATTGGCCAGTAATGGCTTATATGTAATCCATGCATATGCCTTTTGACTCTATAGTTATTTCTCAATAAATAACATTTAATAGTAATGAAATACCTGGTATATCTCTTCATCTTTTATAAGAGGATAGGTAACAAACTATAGTTCTTGGATCCTAATATTAACAAACAATTCACTGACACATAAACAAACCAGAAGTCAATGAATCTCCTGTTTTGTAGAAACTTTTTTAAAAAGTATAGACAAGTCTTTCTCAGGTATGGTTTCAACACAGTCTTGCCTATGGCAGGGAGAATTGACTCAATGACCTTAGAAGGTCTCTTGCGCTTCCATAATTCCATAATTCTGTCAACAATCCCTTAGAATCTTGAAATTGTCCCAAAAACATTTTATGATTTTGTAATTGAATGTATATTTATATACTATGTATAGCCAGTTATGTTCAGTATGCATACTCAGTACATTTAAAATAAGTTTTCCCTCCTCAAAGCAAATTGCACATCTTACTAAAAGACACATTGATATGTTTCAGTGCTTTGTAATCAAAGATGGAAAAAAAACATGGTTTTTATTAAGGCTGGATAAAATAAGAAAGGCTTCAAGACCACATTTGGGCAAGTACCCCAAAGTTTGGCTGCTTATTCAAATTTTTGCAAATCTCTTGAGTGTGTAGCACCAGTCTGGAACGATTATAAGAAGGGTTCTCTTTCAAGGGTTATGGACCTTAACATATCTTTCCATCTGTTGTTATTCCTATTGGATTATAGGATAAACTTTGAGGTGTCTTGATTGAGTGAGGTGATGACCTTTCTATTGATCTGAGGTTGCTAACTCTGAGGAAAGAATGAGAGACTGCTGGCAACCTAAATTTATTATATTGAAGTCTTGGGATAAAAGATATATACTTCTCAGTATAAGATCTTAAGATCTGTTTAATACTTAAAAGAATTTGTAAAAAGATGATCTTTGATCAAAAAAGATATTGAGTCCTTGTCATAGATTAAAAATGTAAAGAAAATGATTTCCATTTCAAGACACCATTACTGTACATTCTGAGTGATGGAACGATACAGTTCAATTTATTTATTTTTTTTTATTTTAAATGTCTACTAATTTAATTGTTTAATAATAACAAGGAAACATTATTAGGCTCCCTTCTGAATAACATATTAATGAAACCAAAATGATCAGTAAATTATGTGAAATTGATTATTTTTTTACTTAATTGCATTTCTAGATTAAAATAATATGTAATACAATTCAACTCAAACAACATTTGTTAAGTACTTAGGGTGTGCAGAACCCTGTGTTTTTAGAGATATAAAGTTAATATGGAGTAGCTCCTACCTTTTTGAAACTTGCAGACAGGTATATGCTGGATTAGAATTTGACCAAAGTATTTTTAATAAATGAAAGTGATAGCGCAAGTACTATTTTAAAAATTAAACATTGTTGATAATTTTTCTTTCATATTGCCCAGTTTTTTCTTATATTTATCCCACTTTTCCTCTCAAAAATGCACTCTTGATAACAAAAAACTTTTTTAAAAATTAGAAAAAAACACATCAAAAATCAGTAACATGTATCAATATATCAAAAATAATCTGATATATATGTGATTTCACAACCATGGATCTTCCACTTCTGCAAAAGAGTTAGAGGGAATGCAATTTTTCATATCTCTGCTTTGGGACCACATATATTCTTTAAAATTTTGCAACATTAATTTTGCTTTCTAAATTGACTCAATTCTCTCAGGTAAATGAATATCCAGTTATGTATACCTTAGTTTTGTCAACTTTATATAAGATATATATATATATATATCTTATACATATAAAGCTATACAGCTTCCTCATAATATATATTTGTAATTTATTGTATTTCCATGTTATAGAATTTTAAATGTGACTCAAGTTAGATATCATACTTTCAATGTTCCTGTACTTCTATTTTCTTTTTTTTAATATCTTTTTGATTATTTACATCACCAAAATTTCTCCCAGCATTCACCCCCTTTCTCCTCTCAGACAGCTATTCTAAATGGCAAATATTTTAGGGCAAATAATATTTTATAGGAAAAAAGAATAAATTAAAAAATCAGAAAATCTCTTTGATACTTTGAAAAAATCTGAAAAATACATGCAAGGTATTACTACTGTGGACCTCCCATCTCTGCATTTAGGACAGAGGTATCTTCTTCCATTTCTTCCTTGGGGTTGTTTTGTTTTGTCATTTTGCAACATTCATTTTCTATCATTTTTTGGTAATTGCAATTGTGTGTATTGTTTTCCTAAATCTACTGACTTCACTTTGGATCAATTCATGTAAGCCATTTCAAGCTTCTCTATAGTAATTGAATTCTTCATTAAATATGACATAAACATTTCATTACACATATTCATATGCCCCAATTTGTTTATTCATTTCTCAGACTATAACTTTGCTTCCAATTCTTTGCTATCACAAAACAATGTTCTTATATTTTGGTACATATGGAGCATTTCTTTCAAGGCACCATTTTTTTTATTTAGTAAAGGAAGGCAAAATAAAGAATATGAATTAAAAAAACTTTTTATGCTTATGCTGTCTTTTATAAAATTATTGAAGTAATCACATAATTAAACAGCTTCTCAGTGTAATATAATAAGCAACAGAGTTACAAGGGAAAGGATTTATAAAAATGGGACCATAGGTAAAGCAAAAAAGAATACTGAATAATCAGCCCTGAAGTTTCCCAGGTGATGTGTATATATTCGAAGGATTAGTATAGTCTTCACCTGCTCAATGAACAACAACAACAAAATGTAGGCAGCTGGATCTAATGATTCAGGACATAATTATAATTAGTAATTACTATGTTATTCTAAACAGGAAGTTCATAAGAAAAGATCTTGAAATGATAGAAGTATTTAGCTCCAAGATTTCTTCATATTTTCAGATGTGGAAAAAAAGATACTGCTGTGTTTACCCAAATAGTAACACTACATCTTACTATTGTATTGAAAAATAACTCCCATTCTAGATTTCTCAAAGAACAAAAAAAAAAAAAAAAAAAAAAAAAAGGAGGATGGAGGAAAATGTTAAAAGTAGGAGAATATACATGTCTGTTTGTATGTTTTTATATTAGTAGAGAGAAGTCTGGGCTTTCTAAAAGATAAATGTTCTGAATATACCAAGTGGATTTTATCAATTGCAACTGTTACATGTATAGTATGCTTCACTAGATACAATATGACATTGATTGTTTCTCCCATCAGGAAATTTGCTGTTGAATTAATGTTGGGCTTCTCATTATGTTATGGTATTGTTTCTCTACTAGGGCATATTCAGGTGGTAGATATTGTGCTTGGATAAACGGAAGTGAGAAGAGGGAAAACAGCCGCCAACGTTAAATCTAACAGAGGTTAAGTGTCATCAGGTCAGTAACATATGATATAAAAGCTACAAGAGAGAATTCTGAACTGAGGCCTCCTTGTGGATAACTTTGATGGTTCTTTCTAGTAGGGTGCAGCTGCAAGGAAATCAGCCCCAAGCAGAAATCCCTTTGTCTCTCCTTATTTATCATCATCATCATTACTTTTTTCACTTTGGTTAGCAGATGTTTCTTTAGTGCTCTGACATCCTTTTTAATTTGCACATTTATTAATTTGGCTGATGGAAAGTACAGTAAACTTTATCTCCTAAATTCCCTCCAGCCTCTGGAATGATGTCATGCAAAATAAAAAACATGAATGGCTTGCCCAAAACATCCTACTAAGACATTTTCAACCCACAGAATTTTAAAACAGTATCATTTGATGACCAATGCAATTTTGGCTTCTTTGCTATCTGGCATTCCAAGTGAAAAGAACTGATTGCTCCAGAGTCCATTTACTCCTAGACCCCAGGGAAATTGTTTGGAATCTAATGTGTGTCATCACAACATCCCATTTATAGCGATGACAAAGAAATAAGCAATTAATCAGAATTCATTCTAACAATACTGACCTGCCAGCATTCAAATGCTTTAATTAAAATCACAGTGTAATATATGCCAATATTAACAGCATCTCAGTTCTAGCACAGGATAGAAGTATGTTTTCTTTACCAGCTCTGACTTCATCATAAAGGGCTGATGTCACTGATATGAGAGGAAGAGAAAGTTTCATGATGTGTGTGTGTGTCTATGTGTGTGTGTGTGTGTGTGCGCGCGCGTGCAGTCGCACATGGGTGTGTTTGGGTATGGGTTTAGGAGGTGTGAGTATGGTTCTGAAACCTTCAAAGGTAAATTACCATAAGGTATTAATTTTAGGTTCTTGGCCATAAAAGAATACACCGAAAAAAAGAGACTTCTCATCTATTAATCTTAGTAAGTCTTAATCCTTTTTCTATACCCCTTTCTTCTCAAAGTGACAAAGGAGAACCATGAGAGGCTATAAAACAATCCATTAAAATATGCAACTTTTGAAATAAAAAGTCAATGCAATGTTGAGGCATAAAACTTAAAATAGCAGTCAGCACAGAGGAAATTCACCTTTTACCAACAGCATTAATTTTTCCATATCTTAGGAATTTGGGGACTTGATCTTCATATTAAGACTCCCAATCCTCCCTTTATGAATAGGAATAATGGTAATTGTACCTTATATTTCTATAGTGCCTTCCTTCTGAGAACAAAGCTTTTCATTAATTCCCTCATTTTTATCCTAATTTTTAGATTAACATATTCATCTTAAATGGTTCAATCCTAAAAATATAAGCAAATGAATTACCATTATTTAATTCTACTTATTACCTTTTATTATTTTACGATAACAAATTTTACATTAGAAATATTTAAAAGTACCTGATAATATGTCAGGCCTGTCTAACCTTTGTTTCCCAAACTCCAAAAGCTCAGAGACCTTTATTTTTTTTTCTTTAAAAAGAAATACCATCCCTTATTTCAGTGAGCACAATTCTTATTTTATCCTTCTTGCTAGTTGTTTTATTAAGTCACTCTAATAGTGTGGCATAGTAAATAAAGTACTAATAGAGCCAGAAGGATCCATGTTCAAACACTTCCTGCTAAACAAAGTTGTGATTGTGGATAAGGCATTTAACCTTTTTAAATTTCAATTTCTTCAACCATAAAAAAGGATTATAATATCTATAGCATCAATATCACAGGGTTGTTGTGAAACTCACATGAGATAATATATATAAATTATTTAGCAATTTTTAAAATACTATATAAATGATTACTATTTATATTTTTCTTTAAAATATTTACCATTTCATCTGTTCCAGTGTGCTTATCATAACATAACTATTATTTATATCCTTTGTTTTTTGGTTTTGTTTGGGTTTTGTGATTCATATACCATTCTCTGATTCTACCACAGAATAGCTGTGCAAATGTTGGCATATCACTTGATCTACCTGAACCTCAGTTTCCTTCACTGTCATGTAAAGGGTATGAAATAGAGAGGTAATCTTTAAAAATTCCTCTTAACTCCAGGATATTTTGATTCTAATAGCTTATAACTTCCCTATGTTGGGAAAAATCATATCATTTCCCTAACCTCCCACCCCTGGCAATTCCCTACTATTAATGGTCTCATTCTTCCACTTCCTGGCTTCAAGTTCTGCTTTGTATATACTCTTCCCTGAGGATATCTACATGTTTTCCTTTTCTTTCTACTTCACTTCTCAGTCCTTTTAAAAATCCTATTTTTTCATATCTTGACCCTTTTCAAGATGTTATCCTTTTTCTCTTTGAAAGATTTTGTCTCTATCTACCATGGTTTTCAAGTTGAAAAGATGAAACTTCAAACTTTCCCCTTCCTCCCTCCCACATGCTTCTTCCCTTCTGTGTTTATTAAAATTATAACACAGAAATATAATTTCAGAGAAGACCTCTGGGTTTATCATTCCCAGTCCTCCTTCACAGGGAGGAAAATATACTAACTGCCTTTTAATCATATTGGCCTTATTATCATATAAGACAATAAACAGTCTCAACAGAGAAACCATGCATTCAGTTGGCAGTAGCCAAAGGTAATTTATTTACATATTAAAAGGGGAAATAAGAATGTCAGAAGATCGTGCCTGTTATATATATTCCTTAGTTTGATTTTCTTCTTACCTCTTCAGTCACTCTTCATGATCTTGTTTTGCAAATTCTTCTTCCTAAAAAGTATCTACAGTATTTTAAGTTTCTTTTATATTTTACTCTCATTCTCTTATGACATCAAAACAAATATACACAAACACACAAATCACATGCATTACCCGTAGTCACCCTTGCATACATACACATGCAAATACCAGCATGCATACACATGTATGCATTCAGATATTCTCACATGAATACATACATGCATGCATTCACACATCAACATAAATTCATGCATACATTTCCAACACATACACATACCTTGACTTTTCTATTTCTCCATTCTGATCACAGTGTGTTTCTTTTTATGTGGTTAAAAACTCAGAATTAGATTTTAATAGTTCAATGTATTATAATTATAGTTTTTTTTTTCTTTTCTTAACTGGCACGTGTGAAGCATCAGTCATTTTTCCTTTGATGATTCAGAAGGTACTTCAGGATCTTACAGCACTTTACAATCATCCTCAGCAATATCATTTTTCATTCTATTAGAGAAGTGCAAAGTGACAGCTAATAAAGATTTCTGGCTAAAAAGATCTAGACTAAATGAGGTTTTACTGCATTATTCACACATGTTTCATGTGGACTCCACTCCCTCCCTTGATTGTCTGAAAATGCTATTGCCCATACTGTTGCTAGTATTTTCTTATTTGGGTAAAGGATTAGGAGAGAGATAATAGCCAATAACATATAATGAAATAGCTGTTCTTTTGAGGGCCCTGCTTCTCCTCCCTGTTCCCAATTAATAGTTTAGATTTTTCTTTGTCTTATTTCCTTTTGATCTTCATCTCTATCTCACCATTTCATTTTATTATACTTCATACTCAAATTCTTACCTAGTCTTAATCACTGAATGGGCATAGCCTCAGACAAATTGAGATTTGAAAAAGACCTTTGTTTAAAAAAGACCAAAATCTTCCACTGCATCAAAGGCCATCTCCAGTCATCCTGATCTAAATCTTGCCAATGGATCCAGATGACTTGGAGGAAAGAATGAGACTGGTGACTTTGCACAGCTCTCCCTCACTTAAATCCAACTTGCTTGCAACTCAAGACATCATTCTCCTGGTGTCATTGGTCCTCTTCAAGAATGAAGGACAAATGACAACAAATGACCAACAATCCCTTTATGGGAAGCTAGATGATATGGTAGATAGAGTGCTAGACCTGGAGAAGGAAAAGCTCATCATCCTGAATTCAGATTTCAGCCTCACCTACAAATTGGTCACTGAGAGAAAGAAGACTTGCTTTATTTTGAGGTTTTGTTTTCACATTTATTGCATCATATGTGAATCCTTCACATCATCCATTTTTGGTCAACTGAAATAAAGGCTACCTTTTATTCAATATATTTTTGGTCTGACTGGTTTAATGGAATCTGAGTCACCATAGGCTATAAAGTTAGGGCTAAAAAGAACCCTAGAAGTCTAGCTAGCCTTCTTTTTCTATAAATGAGGACAATGAGGTCAAGAGAGGTTAAGTGATTTGTCCCAGATCATCAAGCAACAAGTGACAGGATTGTATTTTGAACAGGATGCCATTCCAGTATTCTTGCCACTACCCCTTGCAGACTTAGGAAAGAACTATATTCTGCTAAGACACTTAGAGAGGAAGAATGGAAACAAAGCAAATTCTAATGTTGATAGAGAGATTAGCAATAGAATTAGAGTTAGCATAGGGTCCAAAGGGAAATTTTTGATAGATGTCTATAAGATTGGTTCCATATAAATTCCCAGCTATGGTTCTGTGCCATGGGTATGCTTCCATTATTTAAATAAATTCTAAAACCTATATTTCTAGATTCTCCAGAAATTTAAGTATGTGTGTTGGGGGTCAAGATGCAGCCATATTCTTTCTCTCCTTCCCTTGTCATGCTCTTCCTGACCATATCCAATTATTTCTCACCTTTAAGAAGAAGAGCAGTGAAGATCTAAATAAGGAAAATGCAACAAGTGATCTGAAACATTTCAGGAAAGTTGAATTAAAACCACTATAGGGAATACACACACACACACACACAAACACACAAACACACATACACACACACACACATTTTGTCATGCACAGCTATTTATACCACTGATGCTGCTTGTTTAAAAAAAAAGATGTATTTTGGAACTTCTTGGGTAGTGTTTCTAATGAGTTTGGGCCATGAATTGTCTTTACCCATAAATGTTTATACTGGACCCTGAGATATCTTTTCTTGGAATGGGGGTGGAAAGAATATTTTTCAAGGGGTCTTCATTTCAAAGACTACTTTTTTCTGACCTAAAGGAATCTAAGACTCACTCAAGATTTATCATAGTGAAGTGGTCTTTGAAGAATCCTCACTGAATCAAGAGTAAAATAATTAACACATTTTGTTGATTGATTTTGCTTTTGAGTCTGAGAAGTATAGGTGAAAAGGAGACTTGTTCTGTCATTTCACTGAGAAGTAGAAAACCAGCCATTCTGGAAGATTTTTTAAATTATTAGTATTCTAATTTTGCACCAGAGGAGAGAGAGATAAGACTGAAAACTCTTCTGAGGATTTTTAGCTGAATAGGATTTATTAATAGTTTTGGAAACCACGTTATCAATATTGTCATATTTTCTTCTGTATTCACTTCATATTGTTTTCAACTTCATGCATTATTTGTGAAATTATAATTCTTTTTTTTTTCCTTTACAACTCTATACCCTTACTAAGACTCAAGATGGCTTTGGTATGGGAAAAATAAAGAAGTGGGATACTGGAAAATATCCTAGTTTATGATTGTAGCAATAGGATATCAGAATACCTGTCCCTGAAAATGGGATTTGGGTTTCAAATATCACAAACTATTCAATAAGAGGACAAGCCTAAGAACTATGGATGTATTGCAAGTTCTTTGCTCCGAGTTGAATTAGATTCCACTCAACTTCCTAGCCTTAAAAGTTTAAAAAGGTTAGATAATTACCAGCTGTCTAGCATATCATAGCAGGGGTTCCTATTTGTTTGGGGGTTTTTTTGACTAAAAATGACCTCTGAGATCCCAGAACTGAATTTTAATTCTGAAATTCAGTGATTCTATGATTGTGTACAAATGGAAAAAAGATAACATAATCAAAGATCAACATATAAAAGTGGCAAAACTCTGCAAGAATGTCAGGAATACAAAAGTCTAAAAATAGCTGATTCTTTTGCTTAATTCTAGGGACATTTAAAAGATTTTTCAAGAGCTATTTTAGTGGCAAGAAAAGGGATTGAACTACAACTTTGCTTGGATGAGATAATAAAGGGAAAAAAATGAAAAGAAAATGATGCCATTCAATTTTAAATTTGATTGCTTTCTCTATGAAGGAGAATTATTTCAAGTCTGCATAGGAAAAAAATCATTAAGGCAGTACTGAAATGTAAACTTAATAAGGTAAGTGAACACTTAGATGTCCCCTATGTCTTCAAGTAAACACACTGAGTACCAAGCAAACTATAGTCTTACATTTTAGAAAGGATACTGACGAGCTGAAGCATCTCTACAGAAGGGTTACCAGAAGGGTAAGATTATTCAAAATCACACCATCGTAGATTTAGTTAAAAGAGAAAAAGAAAGGTAGAAAGAGAGGAGAGAAAGAGCTGAAGAAAAGCATTTAGCTGTGACAAAATAAGGACCTTCAAATATTTGAAAAAAAAAAACATAATGTGGTAAAGGAATAGACTTAATTTAATTGGATCTAGAAGACAGAAGCAATAAGGGAGGTTTATGAACTTTATATCCCTATAATTAAACAGCAATAGGGTAGATTTTGGCTTAATATAAGGAAATACTTCTGGGCAGTTTAATGCAAAAGTGCAAAAAGTATAATGGGTTACAGTAACAAGAAGTGTAATGGGTTGCACCCATCTTTGAAGATCTTCAAATGAAGGCTAGATGACCAGTTACTGGACATGTTTTAGAAAGACTTCCTGTTTACGAGTGAATTGACTTTATTGTGAGTAAAAATCCCAAAGGTGTGCACAACAAATGAAGCATTTTCCTCAGGTTCACGAAACTGAAAGTCTTCAAACATGTAAGAAATATGCAACCACTATCTCCAATACACCAAGTCATCTAGATAGGAGAATTGTTTTGATCTTCTTGCCAGTGATGCAAAACTAGTCAGTTACAGTATTACCTCCTTCTACTGAGACACTATGATTCTATGAAGTTGTTTATTTAGTTGCAATTACAGATGCACTTTTAGCCAATTAGAAAGCCTACTGATTTCCCAACAAGTTAATATTTATGTAACTATATCATCTTCTTCTAAGTCAAAGCGTTATATGGCTTTGAATACATTATGACTAGAACAGACAGAACAGTTCCAAATGTAGGGATACAATTCTTTAAATTAATTACAAGCACAGCCTTTTTGTAACAGATAGTCATGGAGAACGTTAAACCAACAACTATTCAAGAATCCATGATTTCTGCTTATCACATGGTGTTCTTGCCATGATAATCTATAACCACCTATAGATATTTTAAAAGACCTAATTCTTTTAAAATATTACCCTCTTCATAGGGATAATGTAATGATTATTGAGATAATTCTATTAAAAAACCATGGATCTAAAGGAAAAAAGCACTCTGTTAATCTAAGGGGAATTTATTCAACATTGCATCATGGTAATATAGGAATGAGAGCAGAATCAAACTTAAAGAAGAGATTTTTAAAAACTAAATTAACACATTAAAGCTTTTTATTTTTATGACACTTGTTTATATGCACATAAGTAGAACATACTCAGTTGTTTCAGAAAAATAAAAATAATGATACCACAAAAAAGAGTCCTTTGAGAACACAATTTTCAGTATAATGTTTTTGATATATTATGTTTTTGTTTTGTTTTCAAAATGAACAGGATATTTTTCCTCATTAATTTTTAATTTATAAGGGCTTTTACCAAAGAGTAAGAAAAATCTTTAAATTCTTTTCCTGAATATTTATGTAATATAACTTTCAGGGCTCCCCCATGGAGCATTGAAATTTATGATACACCATCATCATCGTTACCATCATCATCATCATCATCATCATCATTGTCATCTAATGCTTTCATTCCTGAAGAAGACCATGACATCACAGAAGTGATGCTATGACATGCAAGTGAATTGGATTTAAATTAGGGAGCGCTGTGCAAGCTCACCTACCTCACTGTCCTCTCCAGAACCATCTGGGAACAGTAGGAGTAGGACAACTAGAGATAGCCCTAGATACAGTGCTCCCACTCTTGGGCCTTTTAAGCTATGGTCTTCAACAGGTTTCAGTTTGTCTGAGGCTATACCCATTTAGTGAGTAAGGGTAGGTAGAAATTGAGATAAAGAATGACCTCTTTCGCCCAATCAAATAAAAATCTAAATAAATAATCGGATAGTATACATATCAAAATAGTAGTTTAAAGTATTTTGGACAGATACATAACAGACATATGTTGGCTTTGCCAAACCAAGAGATACCTTTGATCCTTAGCTCCTAGACCAATGAGTTAATATTTTTAAAGTGTTATATAAATTATAGAATGTTATTGTTACAGCAGTTCAACAAGTCTACTAAGAGATCAAGTCTTGATCAATAAAACATTGGAAAATTCTATCCCCCTCCTTCCTATGCCACCACTACCAATCTGCTTTACACTTGGGTTTACAATCTTTCACAAGTTGTTTAGCTTGAGTAACTTTTGTGTTTTCCATTTTTTCTGGGGAGGAAGCTGTGGGTTCTGGATAAATTCAGGAATTTACTAGAACTAGCTCCTAGGGGATGAATTAAAACTCCAGGAATATGCAATAAACCTTAGGTGAGTAGTATCTGACTGATAAATTTCTTTCCTGCCAGAACTCATTTGTTTTTCTTTAAATGTGTTTGCCACAGTGGGATCCATGTAAATAATCAGACACAAGTCAGGAATGAGAGCAGCCAGATCCAGTAACACCTGGAGTTTACTTCCTTTTTTGTGTTTTCTCTTTTCTTGCCAGTGCCTCAAAGCAAGTCATAGTTAGTATAGCTAAAGTATCTTTGCCATTAGTTCATGCATTTATACTAACATACATAATAAACCCAGGTGGTAAAAAAATTAGTGTTCATGTCTCTTGGCTTCCCTGGCTTTCTTAAAGTCCCAGTTAAAATCTTGCCTTCAACAAGAAGTTGTTTTTTTTTTTTTTCTCAACCATCTCAACCCATCCTTAGCTAGTGCATTCCTTCTGAGATTATTTCCAATTTATGCTGTATATAGCTTATTTGTATATAGTTGTTTGCATATTGCCTCCTCTTTTAGAATGGGAGCTCCTTGAAAAACAGAATCATCTGTTGTACCTCCAATGTGTGTTGACTGACTGATATATACTTGCATTTATAGGAATGGGGAGTGGACCTGAGATTCCATTGGCATAGGAGGCTGAGTTAAGAAAAACACATCATTCCCTGTAATTTACAGTCTTCAAGAGCAACAGAGACAACTTAAATTATATACACATATGTATATTTAGGGTGCCCCAAAAATCTTAGTACTGTGTTAATGTAGTGCATTGAAATGTTTACTTTAAAGATATCCCAAGCACAAATGTACATTACCCTCCCCCTTCCCCACCACTAATCTCAAATATTTGTTATCCCTCAACTTCTGCTACCAGTCCTAGTCTAGGTTCATTATGGATGCCCTCATCATATTCTCTTTCTCAGTGCACTACAGAGAGAAGTGGAACTTTCTAGAAAGATTTTAGTTCAAAGGGAAAATAAAGTAAAATTAAATATTAAATTAACAGAGCATAGCATTGTCCAATTACAAAGACTAGGAACTTCAAAACAACCTTTAATCATTATATAATGAGGATATACACAAGCACAATGCCTTCACTTGCTTGTCTAATACAACTCTGAGACACTCTTGAGGACCATCTTCAGTCATCTTGATCTATATCTTGCCACTGGATCCAGATGGTTGTGGAGAAGAAAATGAGACTGGTTGATTTTGCACATCCCTCCCTCAATTCAGTTCAGTCCAGTTACATGTCATAGCATTATCTCCTTGAGGTTATGGTCCTCTTTGAGAACTAAGGAAAAACAAGAACAATAACACCACACTTTGAACTCATTGGTCCACTAATTTCATTTCAAAAGTGGCCTGACTGCTAGATGAAGCCTGCTCTAAGTTTCATTTGGTCACTCCCTAAATTCACTCTTACTTCCTCAAAGCATTGATGCTGAGCTGGCTAGAAGAATTGGCCAAAAGTGAGACTTTCTGTTTCTTTTGTCTTGCTTTCCTATTCTCTAGATTAAACACCTTCATTTAAAAAGTAATGAACAGAGAGACTTAGGCCTGAGGGTTTATTGTAGTTAATGGCATCAGAAGGGAGAAGGCCCCAAGATCCAATGTCTCATTTTCAGATGAAGAAATTGAAACCATTTCTAGTCATATGAAAAGGTACTCTAAATCACTATTGATCAGAGAAATGCAAATTAAGACAAATCTGAACACATTAACACACCCCTCAGATTGACTAAGATGAAAGGAAAAGATCATGATGAATATTAAACTGGGATACTAATACATTTTTGGTGGAGTTGTGAACTGATTTGACCATTCTACAGAGCAATTTGGAACTATGCCCGAAAGAGCTATCAAAATGTACATACCCTTTGATACGCCAGGGATTCTATTTAGCTTGTATCCCAAAGAGATCATAAAGGAGGGAAACATATCCAAATGTGCGAACACGTTTGTGGCAGCCCTTTTTGTAGTGGCAAGAAACTAGAAACTGAGTGCATGTCCATCAGTTGTAGAATGGCTGAATAAGTTGTGTTTTATGAATGTTATGGAATATTATTGTTCTATAAGAAACAACCAGCAGGATGATTTCAGAAAAGCCTGGAGAGACTTACATGAACTGATGCTAAATGAAATGAGCATAACTAGAAGATCATTATACATGGCAACAACAAGATTATACAATTATCAATTCTAATGGACATGGCTGTTTTTAGCAATGAGATGATTCAGACTAGCTCCAATAGTCTTATGATAAAGAGAGCCATCTATACTCAGAGAGAGGACTATGGGAACTGAGTGTGGGTCACAACATAGTATTTTCATTCTTATTGTTATTTGCTTGCATTTTGTTTTCTTTCTCATTTTTTTATCTGATTTTTCTTTTGCAGCATGATAATTATAGAAATATGTATAGAAGAATTACACATGTTTAGCTTGGATTACTTGCCATCCAGGGAAGGGAGTAGGGAGGAAGGGGGTGGGGAGGAAGAGGGAAATTTGGACACAAGATTTTGCAAGGATCAACGTTGAAAATTATCCATGTATATGTTTTGAAGATAAAAAGTTTTGATAAAAAAGGCCCAATGTCTCTAATCTACCACCATGAACAAAGGAGCAAGGCAAAGACATCCAAACGAACTAATACAGACTTTTTTGAAGTTTTCCAAAGTTTTGACTACAGAGTCACTTGACAAAAGTTTTTGCAACTAAATTGATGGAACCACAAAGATTTCATATACTGAAACCAGGTGCAGAAAGTTTTTGCATTTCAAAGTCTTTCCATCATAACTCTCTGAGAAACATGTTCCATAGCCTTCATTAGTCATATAAGTGAATCCGCTAAAAATGTGCCATAACCCTGTTACATGATAAAGGGTGGTATAAAGTTCTTTTTTGTAATTGGACATTTCTATACTCTACAAATTTTACCTTTATTTTTACTTTATTTTCCCTTAGTACTAAAGTTCTACTGAAAAACTCTTCCCCTCTCTGTAATGCACAGAGAAAGAGCAGAACAGGAACATCCATTCAGAATCTAGCCAGGACTGTTTGTGGCAATTGAGGGATACTGAATGAACTGCCATCCTAATAGCTTTCAAGTTCCAGCTAGTATACTAGGAATTTATCAGACTAAATTAAGTTGTTCTCCTCCCTGCCCACAGCCCTTTTCTTGCATACCCAAGAATAGATTAGCTGATTTCTCTATACACTGTGAGTATTCATTAAATAATACTTGCATTCAGACTGACTGACTAATTGGCCCAAACTCAGAGAAAAGACCCTTGGCCACCTCTAAACCAGAAGAGATCTCCTCTAATATCTACCATACAGTACTTAAGAGATGTGGAAATGAGAGAAATGTGCCTGGTAATGACGGGATGCCAAATGGTATTTGTGCCAGGGTATATGCTTTGAAAACCAGTGCCTATATGTTTCCAGTTGCTTTTGCCACATAGGAAAGTGGGCAAAATTGCTTAAATAGCAGGCTTCTGAACTGCTGGCTTGCCTAACTTACTTAAGTAAAAAATTATTCCCTGGAATTGGAAAATAACTTTCCTTACAGTTATATAAGAAGCACCATATTTTTATATAGAAAAGGTACTAGATTTTAAGTCAGATAATTCTGATTTAATTCTAGTTCTACTATTAAATGTTGTTATGTCCTTGTGTAAGTCACTTAATCAATTTAAAATATTACTTAGGTTCCTCATTTAAGAAAGAACTGTTGTTCCAGATACTCCCTGAGATCACTTATAGAACAACTTTTTAATATTTATTTTGAGTCACAAACCCCTTTAACAATCTGGTAAAGCTCATGGATCCCTTCTGAGAATAATGTTTTTAAATCCATAAATTCAGTTCATACTGAAAAATAGTTATCAAAATATTTTTAAAAGAAGCAAATTTATGGATCCTAGATTAAGAACCCCTGTCTTACAGCATTTAATCTCACATTAGATCTAGCCCTTTGATGAAGTAACAAAATTAGATAAGTATGTTTATGCTCATTTTTTACAAAAGTGAACCAGTTTAAAAGTTAAAGCTGAAAAAATTACTATTTGGAAAGAGACAAAATTTAGTACAAAGTGTTTTAACTTATTTGTCACAGGAAATCAGTGTCTCTGTGCATTTGTGTGTGTGTGTGTGTGTGTGTGTGTGTGTGTATACATGTGAAAGATAATTCAGAAAAAAATGAAAAATTGTCTGTACTTGTAAAGTTGCCATTTTGCATTATGGGCTAGAGAGGATATATAATATCACCTCATTTATCCAATTCTTATGACCCATAGAATGAAGTGTTCTATAAAAGTGAATTTTCCATATAGCAAAAGTTTACCATTTCAACTGCCAAAATTTTTAAAATCATTTTGCAGTGAATCCTTTCTCAAATGCATTTTACAGTTGTTTTTCTCCTTAGAGAAAATATATTTAACATAAATGGAAACTCTTCTTAATGACTAAGGGCTATTGTGAATAGCAACTATTCTACCATATAGATATAGCAGTGTCTTAAGGAATTAAGGAAGATAAATGGGATTGTGTAGTCCTGTGACAAATAATTCTAGACACAATAAAAAAAATACTCATTTTTTTGTTTCAAGTTATAGAATGTTAAAGATGGAAGGGAATTTTTTTCTTTCCTTCCATTTTCTTGGGGAATCAATTACCTCTTCCCACTCTTCTCACTTTGATTACCTCTAGCATGCTCCCTTCTTATTTGCTCCTTCTAGTTGATCATTGTCTGAGAAATTGAATAATAAAAAGCTTATTGAAATTAAATAAGATAAATAGGTGCCAAATATAGGTGTGTATTCATTCTCCTATGAATTTCTTAAAATCATAAGCTTGCAAGATACTTTTGAAATCGACTAATTCAACCTTCATGCAAATCATAAAGACCATAGATAACATTTCTAAAAAACACTTTGCATTGATTCTTTGTGTAGAGACTTCCAGCAATGGGATGCTCACTGTCTCTCAAGGAAGCTAAACTTTTAGATAGTAGGAAAGAAAATCTTCCTAGAAATCTACTTCCTTATGACTTCCACCCTTTGGTTATTGGTTGGTGGGAGGCAGAAGGAAGGGACAGAACAGTACAGAGACAAGCAGAAGCATTCTGATCCCATTTTCATTTTACATACTTTCATTTATTTGAGGGCAACATCCATATCTTTCCCAAGTCGTTTTTTCTCCAGGCTAAACCTTCCCAATTGATCCAACTTATTTTTATATATAAGGTTAGATTCGGGGTCCCTTATCTGATCTCTTCTGGACAAAAGCCAGCTTGTCAGTGTGGCACCCAAAACTGAATCCACCCCCTTTAAGTGTTCCCTGACTGGACCAAGACACCATATGACTATTTCTGCTTTTGTGTTATGAACTATTATATTTATTATTATTATCAATCATTATATTATTAATGCTACCTAAAAACTATATGAACAAATAAAGTAGATGAGCCTCTGTCTATATTTCATAACAAGTATTTTGAATACTGAAAAATATATTGTTTGGTTGATTTAGTTCTGAATTACTGACATTGCTGGATATGTTAGCTACTGTCATCAGGCTGACTTTGGAAATGATAAACTTCTGCAGAATTGGTCATTTTACTTGGCAAGGTAGTTTCAAAAAACCTCACCCCACTCTGTGGCTGATTATTTTCGTAATAGTTACCTGGTTATCCTTCTTATGGAAAACAAGAAAATCCCTCTCTTGGATAATAGATATAGTTTAGATCCCATTCTGATTTATATAATAATTTCATAATACAATGACAGATAAAAGAACTTTCCTTTTATTGTACTAAGTGCTATTTTACATAAAACAGACCATAATTCAGAATCTGTAATGTCTATGGAAAGGTTATACTCGTTACCATCCAAATAGGCTGAGCTAATAAAAATTATATTTGTTACAATCCAAATAGATTAACCGGCCTTAAGGGCTTAGCTATGTATACACTTTTCAATTTCCTTATAATTAAATTAATATAAAATAGTCTTCACAAATAAATGACTGTATCAGAAACAGTTGAGCTCTGTTTAACAAAAATAGCCACTCTATGTACATGTGCAGCAACACAGGTGGACCTGGGATAGGAAATAAGGACCTTCTCTGCAAAGTGGAATGAAAATGTCAAGCTTAGTGGGACTACGTGGGCTCAAGATTCCTCATCTTTTTTTACTTTGGCTTTAGCCACATTACTAACCAGCAGCTGACTACAAACCACAGATGTCTCTTTCCTATTCTCCCTGGATTGTAGAGGTCACTTCAGTATATCTGCCTCCTCTTCTGTGAGTACTCTTAGCTATCAGTCAGACTATAGGCTATGGTTGTGAGCCTTTGGTCCTGTTATCCTAATATCCTTAAAAGCTCCTTAACAAAGGTTATACTGATAATTCCATAGCTATATAGCCTTTTCAGGATGTTTTTTTCCCCTTCAACAGCATTGCCTCTGTCAGCACTCATGATTTTTGTTTTTTGTTTTGTTTTGTTTTTTCAGCTCCTTTACACCAATACAATTACTATATGGATTTTGAAATCCTACTGTTTAGAGCCATCACATTTCTCTAACTTATAAAAGGTTATGCAAGGCTAAATTCTGTCTCATCATTTTTGTCTCCCTGCTGAGAATCTCTTCCAATAAAATATCAGAAACCCCCAAGACTGTTGTAGGGATGGGGTCATGGTCCCCACAAAGCAGTCTGACAAATTTAGTTTTGCCCCTTTGTCTTGTGCTTCCTATCAAGCAAAGTGTTAAGATGCTATGGGCTTGTTGTTTTTAAACATTAAAATTCCATTCCTTCAGCTATGAAAAACAAGTAGCAAGATAAGCATGGATCCCCAAACCTAAAGGGGAATCACTGAGGAAGGCAGGAAGCAATAAAATATATTTTGGGAAAGCATTGAGTTATAGCATTCCAGGAAATTTAAGAAATGTAATGAAACTGTCACTCAAAGATTAACAGGCAGCATTCATATTAAACTTGGTTTTACAAGGACCTTAAAGCTAGTCAGAGAGGCTTCTCCTCCTTCTGCTACTCCCAGTTTAAAAGGGACACTTGTGGAGTAACTCACAAACCAACCTAAGAAGGTATCATTCCTTGAAGTGCATCTCTGATTTGATTGCATCAATCACAGGGTGTAATTAATTCAAAGGTGCTATGTAACATAAATATATAATATAAACAGTATTACCATTCTTCCTACTTGCACAGTGCCTTGTATTTTACGGTAGTCATTGTAGCTTTGTCAATAAAAAATGACTAAATATGCAAAATATCTTAATCATTCCAGAACAGATTATTCAAGTTCCTTATTTCTCTTGTTGGTCCCTGCTGACCACTTTTTGGCCATCCCATTACTCATTAGTACCTCTACCATTAGGTGAAGAGAGGAAATGGAGATGAAATTCAAGTGGGTTCATTTTGCTACTTATCAACTGTTCTTGCTAAAGGTTTAATGAGACAGGAGGCCCAGAGGAATGACTGAATTATTTGGGGAGGGGGAGAAGGAAAGGCAACATGGAAACAATATAAGTATCTATCAATTGGAGAAGTTAAATAAATGATATAGGAATCTAGTGAAATGTGATCTTGTCATAAGATATGATAAATTTAGGAAGATGTGTATGAAATGGTGTACAATTTTTAAAAAACAGAGGCTAACATAACATATAAATTGGCTATTACCATTTAGATAAAGCCTCCTTGTTCTTCAAACAAGTTGTTAGGTTGTTTCATTTGTTCCAATCCTTCATGACCCTATTTTGGAATTATCTTGGCAAAGATACTAAAATAGTTTGCCATTTTCTTCTCTAGCTCATTTTGCAGATGAGGAAATTGAAGGAAGTATGAATAAGTTGTTAGTGATTTGCCCATGATCTCACAATTAGTAAATTCCTGAAACTGTTCCTCCTGACTCCAGGGCAGAAGTTCTATCTATTAGGCTTCCTAGCTGCCCCCCTTGAAACAAGAGGCATTTCCCAATGCATGCATTTTCCCTGATTTTCTTCTCTCCTGGCTTCCCTGACTTTCTTCAAATCCTAGCGAAAAATCCCATATCCTGCAAGAATACTTTCCCAATTCCACTTAATGTTAGTGTCTTCCCCCTAAGATTAGCTCCAATTTATCTCATCAATATTGTAGCTGTTGGCATTGTTTTCTTTGCCAAAATTGAAGGTTGAATCAGAAGTATATTTTCCAGAACTGACTGTAAAAGCAAAACAAAAGGCATCACTAAATATATAGAAAATAAATTAAAATCATTATATGCAACTTTGTAATAGGGGTTAGCAAATAAAAATATCATTTATAACTATTTTATTTTAATTTGTTGGTTTCCTACTTACCTGATCATTTTTCTTATATTACTTTCTTATGTTTTTGCTCATATATTTGAAATGCTACATTTGTCAGTGGAAGTAAAAATAAAAAATAGAAAGAATGAAAGATAGACAAGTAAATATATGTTTAAAAAATGACTGCATCAGTTCACAAGTGCCTTTTCCTTTTTTTTTTTTTTTTTGGTCTATTTTTTTTATTATATAGCTTTTAATTCACAAGATACATGAATGGGTCAATTTTCAGCACTGACAATTGCGAACTCTTTTGTTCCAACTTTTCCCCTCCTTCCCCCTATCCCCCGCAGATGGCAGGTTGACCAATACATGTTAAATATGTTAAAGTATAAGTCAAATACAATATATGTATATGTGTCCATACAATTATTTTGCTGTACAAAAAGAATCGGACTCTGAAATATTGCACAATTAGCCTGTGAAGGAAATCTTAAAAATGCAGTCAGGAAAAAATATAGGGATTGGGATCAATGTAATGGTTCATAGAAATCTCCCAGAATTCTTTAGCTGAGTGAAGCTAATTCATTACTGCTCTATTGGAACTTATTTGGTTCATCTCATTGTTAAAGATGGCCACGTCCATCAGAATTGACCATCATATAGTATTGTTGTTGAAGTATATAATGATCTCCTGGTCCTGCTCATTTCACTCAGCATCAGTTCATGTAAGTCATTCCAGGCCTTTTTGAAATCATCCTGCTGGTCATTTCTTAATGACCATATTCCATAATATTCATATACCACAATTTATTCAGCCATTCTCCAATTGATGGGCATCCACTCAGTTTCCAGTTTTGGGCCATTACAAAGAGGTCTGCCACAAACATTTTTGCACATACAGGTTCCTTTCCCTTCTTTAAAATCTCTTTGGGATATAAGCTCAGTAGTAACACTGCTGGATCAAAGGGTATGCACAGTTTGATAACTTTTTGAGCTCAGTTCCAAATCACTCTTTAGAATGGTTGCATGCATTCACAATTTCACCAACAATGTATCAGTGTCCCAGTTTTCCCACGTCCCCTCCAACATTCTGCATTATCTTTCCCTGTCATTCTAGCCAATCTGACAGGTGTGTATCTTAGAGTTGTCTTAATTTGCATTTTTCTGATTAATAATGACTTGGAGCATTTTTTTCATATGGCTAGAAATAGTTTCAATTTCTTCGTCTGAGAATTGTCTGTTCATATCCTTTGACCATTTATCAATTGGAGAGTGGCTTGATTTCTTATAAATTAGAGTCAATTCTCTATATATTTTGGAAATGAGGCTTTTATCAGAACATTTGACTGTGAAAATGTTTTCCCAGTATTGCATCCCTTCTAATCTTGTCTGCATTAGTTTTGTTTGTACAAAAACTTTTCAATTTGATATAATCAAAATTTTCAATTTTGTGATCAATAATGATCTCTAGTTCTTCTTTGGTCATAAATTCCTTCCTCTTCCACAGGTCTGAGAGGTAAACTATCTTATGTTCTTCTAATTTATTTATAATCTCATTCTTTATGTCTAGGTCATGACTTGGTGTATCTTATCTTGGTGTACAGTGTTAAGTGTGGGTCAATGCCTAGTTTTTGCCATACTAATTTCCAATTTTTCCAGCAATTTTTGTCAAACAGTGAGTTCTTATCCCAAAAGATGGGGTCTTTGGGTCACAAGTGCCTTTTCAATGGGAGGAGAGAGGGTAGGAAGAGAGAATCTCAAAAAAATCTCTTCAAAAAAACTCAAAATTTTAAAAACAAATGTTAAAAATTGTTTTACATGTAACTGGTAAAAAATAAAATATTAAATAAAAATAATTTTTAAAAAAGAAATGTCTCCAATGAGATGTCTAAATAATGTACAGATTTAATTTATTTATGCTTTAAAAATCCCCCATTTCCATAGGTAATTCGGAGTTGGCTTCATATCTAAAAAAGTTAAAAGTCTTCATTCAAAACATTCCCAAAATAGCTGAGTAGATTGGTGAAGCTAGAGATAGAATCTGTTATTTCATTGGTACAGGAAACTTTCGGATGAGAAAACTACTTGTACCATGAAAGACTGACAACTCCTCTGTGATTTATCACCTTAATGGACAGCCTAAAACACTGAAAGATTATGTGATTTGACCAGGGTCACAATGAGTTAAGCTATGAGCAGTTTTATCAGAAGTAGGACTTAAACTCAGATCTTCCTGGCTCAAAACCAGCCCTTTATCATACTGCCTCTTTAATGGTTTGGTAAAATATTCTATAACTTATATTTTATAAATGTAGAAATTAAATATCTCAAATATTTTGTTTTCACACTTTCTCTTTCATTATAGTGTATACTGGAAGACACTATCTGGGAATATATGAAGTATATACCTGGGAGTATATGAAGAAGGCATCAGAATGGAGACTGAAAGTAGCTAAAACATGCTTGCCCTAGAACAGAATGATTGGTACCAATCAATGAGCAGTTGGAAAGAAGAATTCAACAAATTATGAAAGTTGCCACTGAATGAAGATGAAAAACAAAAAGTTTTATAGCTAATTGCAGGGGGTGCAGAATTTGAAGCAAGTTTCTCCAATAAATGCTTCATTTCATAAAATACATAAAGAACTGTTTCTTGTATAATTAAAAGAGCCATTCCCTAATTAATAAATGGTCAAAAGATACAAAAAAAAAAAAACTTTAAAGTGAAGAAATCCAAATTATATAAGGCCATTTGAAAAAAAAATGTTTTCAATCACTATTAGGGAAATGAATTAAAGCAACTGTGAGGTTTCATTTCACATTCTTGAGATCAGTAAAACAAAAAGTAAATGATAATGGGCTGCAGGAAAATAAGAATATTGGTGCATTGTTGAAACTGATTTACTCTGGCCATTCTGAAAAAAAAAATTGGAGCTATTCTCCAAGAAGATCTCAAAAAAATCTCTTCAAAAAAAAACTCAAAATTTTAAAAACAAATGATAAAAATTGTTTTTGTGAGCCCTTTAAACCAATAATATCACAACTAGACTTTTGGCAACTTTTTGTGGTAATAAAGAATTGGAAATTAAGGTCAATTGAAGAATAGCTGAACAAAATTGTAGCATATGAATGAAATGTAATAACATTATTTTGCTGTAAAAAATGAAGGGATGATTTCAGGAAGACTTGTCAATGAAATGAGCAGAATTAAAACAAGATATACTGTAACATCAACATTGTAAAAATGAACAATTCAGAAAGATTTGATAATTCTGACAAGTACAATGATCAATCACAATTCCAAAGAACTAATGATGAGAAATGATACCTACTTCTAAAGACAAAAGTAATGAACTAATGCATAATAAGGTTTCTGAACCTGATCAATATGAAAATTTGTTTTGCTTGACTGTGCTTATTTGTTACAATGATTTTCTTTTTTTATCCTCTAGGTTGGAGGATGGGTATTGAAGAAGGAAAAAAAATAAACATATGTAATTTTAAAAAATAAAAATGTTGAGAGGAAAGTTATGTAAATCCATGATGTTAAGACCAGAGTTTCCCATGAGTTAGAAAGAAATCTATGAGATCAATGAACTTTTAAATAAAATGCTTTCATGAAAAAATTGCTTACAAATTCTCATGCAAAACTTCCCGAGTGAAAACTAGAGAACTTTTACCAAAGCTACTTTTTCCTACCTCACAATTTTCATACATTTTAAATTTTTCTTTCAAAGCACTTTGAGATATATCATTCTTGACTGTTTTTCTAGACATAAGACATAAGAATAGCATAAAACCTTCCTGCTCCGAGTTCTCATTGAGAAATATCATCCCAGAACCTGAATTCACTAGGTGTATATATATCCATAAAGTTTACTTTATATGTATATAACTCATGTTCCCTCAGATTCCATTCTCTTGAGTCTTAGAACTGTGGTCACCAAAACCACAACAGTGACATGTTGAGAGTGTTTCTATGAGCTTTTCCATAAGCTTATCTTCTAGCTGCCACCCAGCTAGCAACCATCTATCCCTAAAACCTTAATATTTCTTTTGCTTTTCTGTCACTCACTAGTATGGTTCCTTCAACACATATGGAATTGACTGATATCCCTGGTTTAAAGTATATCAGCTCATCCAAATGATCAAAAGCTCAATATTTTGTGCTTTTTACTACACCATTTGTCTTCATAGATTTTGTTTTAATTGAATCCAATTTTTAACTAATGCTATAATTCTAAGCTTCACTATGTCTCATCTAGCCTATGATTTCAGTTTCAAAATATTTTTCCCAGTCCCAAAATTGACCAATACATGCATATACAAGTATATGCTTATATAATTCAGCTGTGTACCTTTCTACTGCTTCATACAACTAAATATAAGAAAATAAAGTAAAACCAAAGGAAATAATGAAATAGACAAATTAAAATAATAATGAAAATGTGTTCTTAATGTGTGTCAATAAAATAAGTCTATGCATCCATAAATCTTTAAATGGCTTGTTAGTGGTTGTCAAATCTGAGTGAAATTTACCTTTGCAATACTATGAAATATGCAATACTGATATTTAATAAGCATTAAATTTTATATCTGAAAGAAAGCTGAAGAATACAAGCTAGACTAAAAGAAAAATGAGTCTTCTAGCTTAACAATGGACAAAAAACACCAGTGAAGTTATATTATCAATCAATCAGCAAGCATTTATTAAGTACTTACTAAGCCCTGGAAGTACAAAGACAAAAGTAAAACAGTCCCTACCCCAAGAAAATGTATATTCTAATGTAGGACACACATTTACATATAAGTGGATAACAAATATATATAAAATGAATTAAAGGTAGACTTGGAAGGGGGTACACTAGCCATTGAGAGGACTACTGGGAGAAAGGCTTCATATAGAACTAAGTACTTGAAGATGAGTCTTGGAAAAGCTTGGCATTTTCTCCCTTGCCATTTCAGATGAATGTTTTTGTTTTTGTTTTGTTTTGTTTCTTTAATGTGTGCACTTTTACTTGAACTGATAATGTCAGTGCACAAGTAAAACTCCTCAACTTCCACAAATACTGGCACCAAAATCAAAGCTGTAAAGTGTTCACTATCATCTATGTTGGGAACAGGGAGGGAATTTGGAGTCATCATTTATGAATTATTATTATTATTAAAGGAACAAGTATTTTTATTTGTAGTTTAAAGGACAATTGTCTTTTTATTACACTGTTATGAAAATGCTTATTTAATTTTAATTTTAATTTAAAAATAAAATGAATAAAATACATAACAAGTCATTTTTCCAGACCTAATCATCTTTGTTACTTATACTTTATTAATACCCTTTGCTTTTATGATTGGAGGATGGAGCCATCAATGCCCCCAAATGAAGGAATGAGGACAGGACAGCCATCTCCTCAGTCATCTCCTCTTCTTTTCCACAGGAAAACTCATTTCAAATTGCTTTGACTTCTCTATCATGTAGCTTCATCAAGAACCTCCTCTTACTCACTTTTCAATTTTCTTCTCTTTTTTATATTATCTTTCCCCATTAGATTGTTTTTTTCTTTTTTTAACTTTTTATTTTCAAAACATATGCATAATTTTCAACATTCACCCTTGCAAAACACTTTGTTCCAAATTTTTTTCTCTTAACCTTTCCCCCACCCCTTCCCTTATACAGCAAGTAATTTAAAATATGTTTAACATATTTATCATAACATAGAAATTTTTCTATACATATTTCCACAATTATTCTGTGCGAGAAAAATCAGATCAAAAAGAAACAACGAAATGAGAAAGAAAACAAAATGCAAGAAAACAACAAAAAAAGTGAATATACTATATTGTGATCCACACTCAGTCCCCATAGTCCTCTCTCTAGGTGTAGATGGCTCTCTCCATCACAAGACCATTGGAACTTGCTGAATCACTTCATAGTTGAAGAGAGTCATGTCCATCAGAATTGATCATCGTATAATCTTGTTGCCATGTACAATGATCTCCTGGTTCTGCTCACTTCACTTAGCATCAGTTCATGTAAATCTCTCCAGGCCTCTCTGAAATCATCCTGCTCGCTGTTTCTTATAGAATAATAATATTCCACAGTATTCACTTACCATAACTTATTTAGCCATTCTCCAATGGGCATCCACCCAGTTTCCAGTTCAAAAAGAACAAGTATTAAGGCAGAAAATACAAAAAGAGTTTTTTTTAAGTATTACATAATTTATATGTAAAGCAATACTATTACTTTCCTCTTCTCTCCCTCCCTATCTGTTCTATCTGTGCAGGACAGCCTTCACAGAGACAAGTAACTCTCTGTAACAATGCAATATATAATATTCGGAATGACTAGGAACGAGATGAGGTGAGATCTTTCAAGACAGGTTGTCAAAATTGAGTAAGGCTTCATCTACTTCAGAGTTTGAGTAGACCTGAAGGATATTAAGCATTGATTCAAGGGCATACTTAAGTCCCCTTTGTGCTATATTCACTCCCATGACATCATTTTCTCCCTATTTCAATCATGTAAGAGCAACTGTGTACTTATTGATCAAGTTCAATTTCTTGGGTAGTTCCCACATTTAAAATGTAAGACCTTCAGCCAATGAGAATGAGGGTCAGTGGTGGGAGGTGGTATTTGCGTTAGGGATTTAAGTGTTAACCCTGCCCCCAGGAGGTGCTTCCTCCCTTTGATCATCTGCTCAAGGGGTGGGACACTCTTCTTGTGAGAATGTATAATAAACTTTGCTTTGCTTCTAGAGATCTCTCCAGCTTTTTTATTAAATGGTGACCCCCTCACCATTTCTGAACCATACAACTAATTTTTGTTTTGTTTTTGTTGTTGTTGTTGTTGTTGTTGTTGTTGTTTTTGAAGTACAGAATCCTGAAGACTCTTTGAAGAACTTTAGAGATATGTACTTCCAAATATATTTAAACTTCTCATTACCTTCACCATTCCAATTTTTAAATCCTGAAATCAAGCCATCAAAAATTAAAAAAAAAAACATGCCAATCTCATTTCTTTTTTTGGTGGGAGGGGTTGGGAGGATAAGCAGAAGGCAATTGGCATAAAGAGCCATATGGATGTCAACATCACACTTCATCATTGAATTGAACATAGTTTCGTGCATTCCACAGTATTCCATACTAAGAAAGATGGTTGGAAGAGAACTTCTGGCATCAGAACCTCTCATTATCAATACTTATAACCTGACCATCAGGGAGCTTGTAGCTCTTTTCCAGAAAAGAGCTTAATGCAGCAGACATCATCTCCTCCTAAAAGTCCAGGACAAACATATTACAGCTTCTCCTTGATACTAACACAACTTCCCTCCCAGATGTGATTGTGAAGCAGTACCTTCTCTTTCATGGTCTGCTAGATCTAGGTGGAGAATGGCATGGGAAAAGGTATACCCTCCATAGATGAGCATCATCACTGGAGTCCATAACAATACTAGTGTACAAGCAGAAGTATAAGGTACAGACAGCCTGGATGGAAATGTACATGCATGGAATGTTGAAGGTCTCAAACATCATCTGAGACATCTTTTTTCTGTTGGCTTTGGGATTTAGGGAGGCTTCTGTGAGTAGCACAAGGTGCTCTTCAGAGTCCACATAGAGCTCATTGTAGAAAGTATGATGCCAGGTCTTCCCAAATCATTCCAGGTGGTGACAAAACCATGTCCAATAAAATATTTCAGATACTTCTCTTGCTCTGGCTGTCTTTTTGGCCCATACTCACCATCATACACTGATGTCTATGCCACCTGACAGTGGAAGGGAAAACAACTAACGGGTCTCCTGCAAAGCCAGATTTGCACATTCCAGAGCAATTGTCAATAACAAGAGCAGCAATATCATCATTCATTGTGAAATGAATGAAATGAAGTGGCAAGTTTAAATCCTTGAGAAATGAAGTGTGCACATCTGGAGGCAGAGGGGAGGCAAGAATATGCTGGGTAGAAGAGTTTACAGTCCCAAATGAATATTCTTCTCAGTTTCTCATTTTAAGAATGTTTCCCCTATCTTTTTTTGAAAGTGGGTATCTATTTTCTTTATCAGCTTCCTAGCCCAATATAAATGCTGGTTTTGGTGGGGGTAGTGCTGGTACCATGTACTTAAAAAAACTCACCAACCCTCTCAAGATAATTATTATAGTCTCATCTGTTCAATGAAAAATATTAAGAATGATTTGTGGGAAATTCTTCATTACGCTGTAGTTGTAGAAGAATTATTACACCATACAAATCCAATGTTATGTGAGTAAAGATTATCCATACCCAGAATATTGCTTTACTTGAGTAACGTTTTAGAATTTCCAGAGAGGTCTACATGAATCTCCCAGACACCAGGACCACCCAGAAAAAGAGAGACAGTCTCTCTCTCTCTCTCTCTCTCTCTCTCTCTCTCTCTCTCTCTCTCTCTCTCTCTCTTTCCTCTCTCTCCTCTGTCTTTTTCCCTTTCTTTTTTTTTTACCAAATCAATTTCAAAATTTCATTCTAACACCATTTCAGATTTGAAGATCTGTTCTCATGAACAAGATGAATAAATGCTACTATGAATTTAACAATGTTTTTGAATGAATTAATATTTTAGTACACTATAAAAACATCTACATAAATTTGAAGAAACCATACATATATGAGACAGCTAGATGGTATAGCAGATAGAATGTCAGGCCTGAAATTTAGAAGACATCTTTCCCAGGTCAAATCCAGCCTCCGATTTATACTACCTATGTGACCCAGGGCAAATCACTTAATGTTGTTTGCCTCAGTTCCTCATCTGTAAAATGAGCTGGATAAGGAAATGACAAACTAGTATCTTTGCCAAGAAAACCCCAAATGAAGTTACATAGAGCCAAACATGACTGAAATGATAGAACAACAGCAATTATAATTATGCATGCGCACACACACACATACACACACGCACACATACACACACACACACACACACACACACACACACGAGCTGTCAGACTTCTTGCAAAACTCCATATCTTCCAAGGATCCATAGAACCATGATTTTTAACCAGCTCCTTATTTGTAAAATGGGGATACATGAAATGACTTGTACAAAACCATATGATTAGTTACTGAAGAAACTGATCTCTTGGCTCATGGTTTATGTCCATTCCCTTAAACCACACTGACTGCTTTGATATAAGATTTCTCTTGTAAAGTCAAGCAAAAAAAATCTCAAAACAAGGATAACCCTAAAAATCTGTTTTAAAAGGATTAAAATATTTCTAATACAGTTCATTTATTAGTAATTTTGAAGATTTTGAAAGTTGGTATTATCATTTTACTTGGCAATAAAATAACTTTTTTCATATCACCATTTCTGCTCCTTGTTTCTTCTGTCTGTATTATGGACACACATATATCCTCACTTATAAAATCAAAAAGATACAAAGTAGATGGGTAATCAATTATCTTGTTCAAATATGGACCAGGAAAAGCTAATGAAGCTACCATATTTTATGTTCATCCTTTTTCTTTCTTTGATAGAAAAATTCTATATTTCTTTCCTTGCATTTCACTTTTTGTTCATTTCAGTTTTTTGCTTCATTGGACTTCCTATTTAGATGTTTTCTCCTCTTTTTATATGTGGGTCCATTTTCCCTCCTAGCTTCCTATTCCTCTTTTCAAATTCTCTTTGATGAAACTTAGAATAGTTTTTTGTAGTACATCTGATATTTTGTGTTCAATGATTTTAGACAAGAAGAGAATTTTAGAGAAAATAAAGAAATGTTCCTCCTTGCTTTTTGTAGCTGACTTGTGCCATGGCACTCAAGGCTATAGTAATAACTTTCAGTGGTCCAATAGAGTTGGTTCAAATAAGAACTTCAATGTTAGAAATCTCTGAACCTAAAAAAGGATAATAAGGATTTTCAAGAAAATGTAATTTTTACCTCAAATTTAATCGGTATTATAATGCTAGTGTCTTGATCACTGTCTTGAAAAGGAAGCTTTAGAATAGAAAATCCCATCCTAGTAATCTAGAAACTTCATCATAATTGGAAGGTTCTCTCCAACATTTACAATTCTCTCTAGCTAAGAGAGAGAGAGAGAGAGAGAGAGAGAGAGAGAGAGAGAGAGAGAGAGAATATAAAGAAGTGTGAAAAGAATCTTAACCAGATCATAAAATCTGATAACATAATACATACCTCATGGTAGCCCACTGTACCTCTTGCCACTCATTTCTTTCTTTGACATTTCTTGGAAGTACCCCATTATTACCACCTTGAATCAGAAATAATCTTTTCTTCAACATTTCAACATATTAAAAGAAATCTAGAATTTCATCAGTGTGGGTACTCCCATTTCAATGAAGTTTGTACTCCTTCTTCTATCTTAGTAGATGGTCTAGGTCCAAAACAATTTTTAAAATATTTATTAACATAAACTGTTTGAATATTACTTTGTTGTGCACTTGTGATGCAAAGATAATAATTAGTTTCTACACTTGAAGAGGTACCATTCTACTAAGGATATGTATGTGTGTGTACGCATGTATGTATATATACCTACATAAACATACATAAAACATAATCATAATTTCATAAATAGAAATTTTACATTGGAAAGAAATTGCACTATGGCTATGCTTGAAATAGGCAATTCTGAGAGGCAGAGGTTAGGTAGAAATATATTCTAAATATAGGGGATGAAAGAAGGAGTGTTCAAGAAAGTTTGAGAAAGTTATCTAATACTTTAATTCACTAGAACATAGAGAATTTGAGAAAGATCAAGTATAATAAAACTAGAAACGTGCATTGGAACAAAATTATAAGGGCTTTAACTAGGTTGCAGTCCAGGTGAGATTTAAGGAATAAACATCCATGTATATGAGAGACTTATATAGAAGACATATAAAACATTTTATATTTGCCATCATATAAATAGAAGCAGTTATTGTTCTTGTAGTTGTGGCAGTGGTAATAGTATAATAATGGTAGCATCAGTGGTCATGATAGAAGCAGCAGCAGTACTAGTAGTACTATAAAGAAAAGGAGGAGAAGAAGGAGGATAAGCATAAGGATTGGAATTGAAAAGAAGATTATAAACTATTATGAACACAGAAGAAAAGAAAGAAAAAGACCCAGGGAATTGAGTGATGCAGAAAGAGTAAATTTCAAATGTATGGGAGTCTGGAAATTGTAGCAATGTAGATATAGCATTGAAAAACAAAGAATATTCTGATGCTGCCTCATAAACTGACACAAAAAGGAACATGGGAAAAGACACAGGCAGCATTGTAAGGTATAGCAGGAGATAAAATGATATCCAAAAGGAGTTAAGGTTCCATGAACATAGGATGTTGGGAGAAATGTGTGAGAATGTGTGAGAAAACAAGATATAAGATGAAGAAGATTTTGCAAATGATGGTCCAAGAGAATTAGAGAAGAGAAGGCAGAGAACAGAGACTGGGAAGGGGAAGGCCAAAGTTAGATATAGAATATTGTTGAAGGGGCAAATCCAAGATGGCTGGGGATAGACAAGTCGTTGTTTAAGCTCTTCCTGGCTTCCCTCAGTTCAACATCAGATCAAGCCTTTGAACTGATTTTTGGAGTGACAGAACCCACAAACATTTGGAGTATAACAAATTTTCAGCAGAAGATATTTTGAAAGAACTTCAGGAAAGATCTGTTTCAATTGGTCAGAGGTGAGAGAGGCAGTCCAGCACAGGCACAGAACAGGGATCCAGGGTGGAGAGGTTTCTGCACACCAGGGGAATCTACTACTAACCAAAATACAGCAGCCTTGGCTACTCTGTCCCAGTTCAGGAGCCAGTGGATCAGTGAGACCTCCAACACAACTACAGAAGGCAAATAGTGTCCCCCTGTACCTCAGAATAACACAAACTTGGCCACAACCACCCACACAGGAAGGAAGCCAACAGCACAGCTTGCAGCTACTGTTGTCTGTAGATAGAGCTTGGGACAATCTACCATTTGCCTTAAGAGCAGATCTCAACCTTTAAAAATGAACAAAAAAAGCAAAAAGAGCTCTGATCATAGATAGCTTTTGTGGAGAGAGAAGACCAGACCTCAAATTCTAAGGACAATAAAGGCAAAACTTTTCCAGATGATGCCTAAAAGGGTAAAATTACTTCATCTCCATGTTGCAAGGCTCTCTTGGAAGAATTCAAAAAGGATCTTAAGAGGGTTAGAAGAAAAATGAGGAAAGGAAATGAGAACTTGAAGCAGAGTTTGGAAAAGGAAACACAGAAATTATCTGAAGAAAAGTCCTTTTAAAATACGTTTAGCAAAATAGAAAAAGCATATAAGTCATTTTAAAATAGATTTGACAAGATGGAAAAAGAAAACAACTGCTTGAAAAAACAGAATTTCTGAAATGGAAAAATATTCCAATGAACAAAACAACTTATTTCAAGGTACAATTGACCAAATCCAAAAGGAGATAAAAAAGCTAACTGAAGAAAATAATTCACCAAAAATATGAAGTGAACAAATAGAAGTAAAAGACCCAATAAAACAATAAGTATCAGTCAAACAAACAAAAGGGAATTTTTTTTTTAATATTGGAAATTTATTGGAAAAACAACTGACTTGAAAAATAGATCCAAGAGATACAATCTAAGAATCATTGGACTACCTGAAAACCATAATGGAAAAAAAAAAGAGCCTAGACAATGTATTTCAAAAAAAAATCATCAAGGAAAATTGCCCTAATGTCCTAGAACCAGAATGTAAAATGGGCCATTGAAAGAATTCACTAATCATCTCCTGAAAGAGACCCCAAAATGAAAACTCCAAGAAATATCATAGCTAAATTTCAGAATTATAAGATCAGGTGAAAATACAACAAAGCAGTCAGAAAGAAACAATTCAAATATCAAAGAGCCTCAGCAGCTTCCACTTCAAAGGATCAAAGACTTGGAATATGATATTCCCAATGGCAAAGAAGCTTGGATAACAGCCAAGAAAACTATCTGGCAAAATTAAGCATTATCTTTCAGGAACAAACATGGACATTCAATGAAATCAATGAATTTCATTTATTTTTGATGAAAACACAGCTGATAGAAAATTTGATCTTCAAATATCAAACTCAAGAGAAGTGTAAAAAAGTAAAAAGAAAAGAAAAAAACTTTTTTTGAAAAAACTTAATTCTTGAGAACTTTATCTTTGTTAGGAATCTACTTAGAGGTATAGGTATAATTTGACTTTATTGTGATGATATAAAAAGGAAACTAAGGATAGAAAAGGAATTGCACTGGAAGAAGAGGAAAAAGAAGGGAAATGGGATAAATTATATCATATGAAGAGGCAAAAAAGACTTATTACAATTGAGAGAAAGAAGGGAGAGGAATGACCATTGTGTGAACTTTAATCTCATCCGATTGGGCTCAAAGCCATAATATGTGACATATTTAGCTCCATAGAGAAATCTGTCTCACCCTATAGGGAAATAGGAGAGGGAAAGGAAAAGGAAAAAGGAGGCTAATAGAAGTGAGAACAGCAGTACAAGGGGAAAGGAATAAGAAAGAGAAGAGGGCTGTAAAAGGGAAAGGCTCTTTGAAGAAGGTTGTGGTCAGAAGCAAAACACTGGGGAGAAAGGAAAGGGGAAAATGAAAGAGAAAAGTATAATGGGGTGAAAAAAGATGGCAGGAAATACAGTTAGTAATCTTTACTGCCAACATGAATAGGATGAATTCTCCCATAAAATAGAAGCAAATAGCAGACTGCATTAAAAACCTGAATCCTACAATATTTTGTTTACCAAAAAAAACACATTTAAAACAGAGTGATACATACAGAGTAAAGGTAAAAGCTGGAGCAGAATCTATTATGTTTCAGCAGAAGTAAAAAAAAAAAAAAAAAAAAAAAAAAAAAAACAGGGCTAGTGATCCTGATCTCAGATCAAGCAAAAGCAAAAATAGATCTAATTAAATGAGATAAAGAAACTACATTTTGCTAAAGGGTACCCTAGATAATGAAGGAATATCTATGCTAAATATATACATACCAAGTAATATAGTATCCAGATTCCTAGAGCAGAAATTGAGAGCTACAAAAAGAAATAAACACCAAAACTATACTAGTGGGAGATATCAACCTTTCTCTATGAAAAATAGATAAATAGATTTACAAAATGGATAAGAAAGAAGTTAAGGAAGTAAATAGAATTTTAGAAAACTTAGCAATTATAGACCTTTGGAGAAAATTGAATGGAGATAGAAAGAAATACACTTTTTTCTTGGTGGCACATGAAACCTACACAAAAATTGATCATGTATTACGGTATAAAAAGCTCAAAATCAAATGCAGAAAGGCAGAAATGATTAATATATCTTTTTCAGATCATGATGCAATAAAAATTACATGTAATAAAGGACTAGGGAAAAATAGACCAAATGTTGATTGAAAACTAAATAATCTAATACTAAAGAATGAATGGGTGAAAAAAACAAATCATAGACACAATCAATAATTTTATCCAAGAGAATGACAAAAATGAGAAAACATACTGAAATTTATATGATGCAGCCAAAGCAGTTTTCAGGGGAAGTTTTATATCTCTAGATGCTTACTTACATAAAATGGAGAAAGAGAAGATCAATGAATTGGGCATGCAACTAAAAGAGCTAGAAAAAGAACATATTTTAAAAACCCCAATTAAATAGCAAATTTAAAATTCTAAAAATAAAAATGGAAATTAACAAAATTTAAAGAAAATTATTAAATTACTAAACACAACTAAACAGAGTTTAGTTTAGGAAAGTAATTTTTACTTTCAACAGAATTGGTTTATGAAAAAGAACAGCAAAACAGGTAACCTTTTAGTTAATTTGATTAGAAAAATGAAACAAGAAGATTAAATTGTTAGTATCAAAAATGAAAAAGGTGAACTTTCCATCAAAGAAGAGAAAATTAGAGCAGTAATTAGGAGCTATTTTGTTCAACTGTATGTCAATAAATCTGATAATTTAAGTAAAATTGAAAATCTAAGTACAAAAATTGCCCAGATTAAGAGGAGGAAATAAATTACTTAAATAGCCTCATTTTATAAAAACAATTGAAAAAGTTATTAATCACCTTCCTAAGAAAAAAATTTCCAGGGCCAGATGGATTTACATGTGAATTCTACCAAATATTTAAAGAACAATTAATTCAAATGCCATTCAAACTCTTTGGAAAAATAAGGAAAGAAGAAGTCATATCAAATTCGTTTTATGACACAGACAAGGTACTGATACCTAAACCAAATAGGGCTAAAACAAAGAAAGAAAATTATAGACCAAGTTCCCTAATGAATATTGATGCAAAAATCTTAAATAAAATATTAACAAAGAGATTACAATAAGTTATCCCCCAGATAATACACTATGATAAGTAGGATTTATACAAGGAATATTAGGAAAACAATTAGCATAATTGACTATATCAGTAACCAAATTAACAAAAATCATATGATTATCTCAATAGATGCTGAAAAAGCATTTGATAAAATCCAGCCCCCATTCCTATTAAAAATGCTTAAAGAGAATAGGAATAAATGGACTTTTCCTTAATATGATCAATAGCATCTATTTAAAACCATAAACTGCTAAGCATCATATGTGGGATAAATTAGAACCATTCCCAGTAAAATCAGGAATGAAACAAGGTTGCTCACTATCACCATTACTATTCGATAGTGTATTTAAAATGTTAGCTTTAGCAATAAGAGAAGAAAAAGAAATTAAGGGAATTAGATTGGGTAATGAAGAAACCAAATTATCACTCTTTACGATGATATGATGGCCTACTTAAAGAATCCTAGGGGACAGCTAGGTGGTACAGTAATTAGAGCACTGCCCTGAAGTCAGGAGGATCTGAGTTCAAATCTAGTCTCTGATACTTAATAGGGCCTAGTTGTGTGACCCTATTGCCTCAGGAAAAAAAAAAGAATCCTAGAAATCAACTAAAAAACTACCAGAAACAATTCACAGCTTTAGCAAAGTTGCAGGATATTTAACAAAATAAATCCATATAAATCATCAGCATTCCTATATATTACCAACAAAATCCAGCAGCAAGACATACAAAGAAAAATCTCATTTAAAATAACTGTAGACAAAATAAAATATTTGGGAATCTACCTGCCAAGAAAAAATCAGGAACTATATGAACAAATTACAAAACACTTTCTACACAAATAAAGTCAGATCTAGCCAACTGGAAGAATAACAAATGCCCACATGTAGGCCTAACTAATATAATAAAAATGACAATTCTACCTAAATTAATCTACAAATTCAGTGCCATACCAATCAAACTCCCAAGAAATTATTTTACAGAGCTAGAAAAATAATAACAAAGTTCATATGAAAAAACAAAAGGTCAACAATTTTAAAGGAATTAATTAAAAAATGCAATGAAGGTGGCCTAGCTGTACCATACCTAAAAGTGTATTATAAAGCTGTGATCATCAAAACCATTTGTTACTGGCTAAGAAACAAAGTAGTCAATTGATGGAATAGGTTAGGTTCACAAGACACAATAGTCAATGACTATAGTAATTTAGTGTTTGATAAACCCAAAGACCCCAGCTTCTGGGATTAGAAGCTTCCTATTTGACAAAAAGTGCTGAAAATTGGAAATTTAGTATGACAGAAATTAGGCATTGATCCACACCTAGTACCATATACCAAGATAAGGCCTATGATTTAGACATAAAGAGTGATATTATAAGCAAATTAGAAGAACAAAGGAGAATCTGCCTCTTAGATCTGTGGAGAAGGAAGAATGTGGCTAAATAAAAACTAGAGTCCATTATGTAATGCAAAATGATCATTTTGATTATATTAAATTAAAAGATTTTTGTACAAACAAAACCAATGAAGACAATATTAGAAGGGAAGCAGTAAACTGGGGAAAAAAATTTATATCCAAGGGTTAGGATAAAGCCCTCATTTCTAAAACATACAGAGAATTGACTCAAATTTATACAATACAAGCCATTTTCCAGTTGATATGAACAGGATATGAACAAAGGATATGAAGACAATTTTCAAATGAAGACATTAAAATCATTTCTAGTCATATGTCTAAATCACTATTGATCAGAGAAATGCAGATTAAGACAATTCTGAGGTACCACTACACATTTCTCAGACTGGCTAAGATGACAGGAAAAGATAATGATCAATGTTGGAGGGGATGTGGGAAAACTGGGACACTAATATATTGTTGGTGAGTTGTGAACTGATCCAACCATTGTGGAGAGAAATTTGGAACTATGCCCACAGCATTATCAAACTGTGAATCATTTGATTCAGCAGTGTCTCTACTGGGCCTATATCCCAAAGAGATCATAAAAAAGAGAAAAGGATCCACATATGCAAAAAATGTTTGTAGCAGCCCTTTTTGTAGTGACAAAGAATTGGAAACTGAGTGAATGTTATGGAATGTTCTTGTTCTGAGAAATGATCAGCAGCATGATTTCAGAAAAGCCTGGAGAGACTTGCATGAATTGATGCAAAGTGAAGTGAGTAAACCAAGAGAACATTGTACACAGCAACAACAATATTATATGATGAACAATTCTGATGGATGTGGCTCTTTTCAACTATGAAGTGATTCAGGCCAGTTTCAATGGTATTATGATGGAGAGAACTATCTATATCCAGAGAGAGGACTGTGGAGACTGAGTATGGATTGCAACATAGCATTTTTATTTTTGTTGTTGTTTGCTTGCATTTCGGTTTCTTTCTCATTTTTTTTTCCTTTTTGTTCTGATTTTTCTTGTGCAGCATATTATGGAAATATGTATAGAAGAATTGCACATGTTTAACATATATTGAATTACTTTGCCAATAAGGCGAGGGAATGGAAATGGAAGGAGGGAAATATTTGGAATACAAGGTTTTGCAAGGGTGAATGTTGAAAATTCTCTTTGCATATGTTTTGAAAATAAAAAGCTTTAAATGACAGAGTTCTCAAGGTATGGTTTTCTTGTAGAGTGGTTAATATCAGATAGCACAAAGTTAACAAACAAAGTAAAGAATCAAGTCCACTTACCTCTCTACTCAACAATGACAGATCCCCCTTGACCAACCTGGGTCCTTGCCCTGGAGCAAAAATGGCTGGTAGCTAGTTTCCGGATATAAACATCCAATTTCTGAATGTCATTTAGGAGGATAATTAGACTGGTCATTGGTTGGCAGATACACATGCAAGGAAGAGGCCAAACTCTCAGCCTTTACAGCTTGGTAAGACATGCCAGTACCTGCAGGATATTGGCATAGTCCTTAAGAATCCAGAATCAAGGCAACACTATTTTGAAGAGCTGGTATATGAATTTATTAGAAAATGTAATCCCTGCCTATTTTAAATTGAGTTAACTTATTCATTCCAGGGTATTTTCCATGTGCCTCTATTGTAAACAGATTTCTATCCCATTCTGACTGGTTCCCATCTCAAGAGAAGGAATACATATCCAGGTGATTCAAAGTGTACTAAGCCTGATACTGACCCTGGAGACACAAAATATTTGACTTTTTATTTTAGTCTGAAGCTTTGAATGAATCTTGGACTTTTGGGGACAATATAGGAAGAATTTCGCTGTTGTGCTGAGGCCTCTATTATAATACATATCTTAATCCAGTGATTTGTGCATGTTTTTACATGGTTTTTATCAATATAATTGGTCTTTTAAAGTTTTCTTCTTTTATATGCACATCCTAGAAATCCAGAAGAAAAGTTACACAACCAAAATAATGTGGTTTGTATCATACCCACCTCCAACTTTTGTGATGCAGAAATTAATTGGCTAATTTCTATTTAATCAAAGCTTTGAATACAGTAATCAGTTTATGAAGCAAGTCAGAGAAGGAAGTAAAAAACTCAAAAGCAGCAGCCATTTCATATATATCTCCCGTCTCATACCTGCTGGAAATTATCCAGCTTGGGTGATGGGTACAGGTTTTACAATCAATCAGGAGCAATGTATTGCATATTTGTCTCTGGGGCATGTTCTCCTGGTACAAACTATGAAAACTTTATAAAAACACATATAGAGGTTTCCCCCTTCATTCTGAATTATGCCCAAGGGAAGAGAATCTCCATAGTGCCCTGAAGGTTACTTCTGGACAGACACTGTGTTTAATCAAGGGAAAGTTTGTGCAGAGGATAGATCATAGCCTGGAGAAGAGGGGCAGGAGTGAAGGCGAAGCACATAGAGTGCAAGAATATATATAAATATATATATATATATATATATATATATATATATATATATATATACACACATACATATATATATATATATATATATATATATATATATATATATACACACACACACACACACACACATATATAAACTTTGTTTCATTGCCATCTGTATATATAAAATTTTAACATAGGCTAATACATCTTAAAATTTTGAAATTATGATTAAAATATATAGTCATTGGTATCTGCTTTGATGAGAAATAGTATAAACCTAAGCTCGTGATTCATTATAAGGAAGAAAAGTGGTAAGCTTCTATAGCTAAAAACAAACAAAAGTATTAACTATTCATTGAATTTAGGAAGGAAGGAAAATGAATATCAACCCATGTTAGGTCATAGGTTCAGAAAAAGTTTCTGTTATGCATTTTGTTTGGCTTTTTAATTGAAAGTTAGAGGCTGGGATGAGATTGTTTACTGAAAAGTGATGGGGAGCAGAAGCACTGAAAGATTATGTATATTATTTTATTAATTTTTTCAAGACCTTTCTTGTTACTCTCCCTCCTTATATCCTGGGAAGGCAGAGAAGGACGGAAGGGAAGGAGGAAGGGAGGGAAAGAGAAAGAGGGAAGAAGGGAAGAAGGGGGGAAGGAGAGAGGAAAGGAAGAAGGTAGGGAGGAAGGGAGGGAGGAAGGAAGGAAGGAAGGAAAGAAAGAAAGAAAGAAAAGGAAAGAAGGAAGGAAAGAAAGAAAGAGAGAGGAAGAAAGAAAGGAAGGAAGAAAGGAAGGAAGGAAGGAAGAAGGAAGGAAGGAAGGAAGGAAGGAAGGAAGGAAGGAAGGAAGGAAGGAAGGAAGGAAGGAAAAAAGGAAGGAAGGAAAGAAAGAAAAAAGAAAGAAAGAAAGAAAGAAAGAAGGAAGGAAGGAAAGAAAAAAGAAAGAAAGAAGAAAAGAAAGAAAAGAGAGAGGAAGGAAGGAAGGAAGGGAGGGAGGGAGGAAGGAAGGGAGGGAGGAAGAAGGGGAAGGAGGAAAGGAGGAAGGGAGGGAAGAGAGGAAGACAGGAAGGAATAAAGGGAGGAAGGGAAAGAGTGAGGAAGAAAGGGAGGAAGGGAGAGTGGGAGGTAAGAGGAAGGGAAGGAAGCATATATAATATAGATCAAAATATAGCTCCCAAAACAAGGCTGCATATATTAAAAGCCTCATATAACAATCTATGTAATAATACTATTTTCTGATATCAGCATTATGAAAAGATTCCACAGTATATGAATATAAATGCATTCAATGCATTATGAATTCATGCCTTGCTCTTTATCTAAAGGACCAGGGACTTAACATATTTGAAAGATCTAGGCCCCAGTAAGTCTTTTAATTTTTCCCATCCCTGATCACAGAACTTTCCAGTTCATTAGTATTGACATTCGATGTGACCTTCTTAAGAAAAGCACAGTTTTATGGTTAATAGAAACAGTTCAGATTGGGTTACAGAGGTTGTTTTCCTTCTAAAATGGTACACTGAACTAAGGGGGTTGGAGGGGAGGAATACTTCCAAGATTTTTGATGTGAATTAAAGCTCTTGGGGTGGATTTCCAAAGTCTCAGTCATCTTGTTTTCCTGACACATCATCTATTATGTAATGGACTTCCTCACAGCCGAAGATTCAAAGCTGATATTGTGATTATTCAGTTTGATACATTTCCTTCTGAGGCAACAATATGACCTGCAGATTTGAATCTTCTAATGATGTAGTAAGCAAAAACATCAAGGGGAGAATTAAAATGCATTTGAGTATAGTATCCCAAGGAAGGATAAAGCTAATATAATCAAAAGGATGATGGAAAACAATGATGAAGCATCTCTATTTAGATATTCTGTTTGTTTTAAAGCATGCCATATAAGAGGAACACAGGGCATACACAAATGAATTTAAATTTTGTTTACCCAAAATATTCAGATCTTATTTATAGGAACTTCCTATGAGGACCAAACAGGACTATGATACTGCATGTTACCACATTAAAGATGCACTTTAGTTAAAACTGAAAAAGACCTTTGAATTCATTGATTACATTCCCTTCCAAAACAAGATAACATCAACTTTCAATTATACACATTAATGGAAAGAACCACCAGTGCAAATTATCTAAAATGATGTATATTCAAAAAAAATTCATAGTTGGGATTAGAATGCATTTTTGTTTTATTTTGAAAAGATTTTCAAATTTCTTTAATTGGTAAAATAAGTAAGCATATGCCACCTGAAAATAAGAATGGGATAGTCCTAAAGCAGGCTCAATAGCAGGGAAAAAGAAGCTGAGCATTCATTAGTCATAGATAAACACTAGCCCAAAGGTCAACTGAATAGATTTATTTTAAGATATTACCTGTGAACACCTTATTTAAATTAGTTGAAAGCTGAGAAGCATCACCTATCAAAAAAATAAATATTTGAAAAAATATTTCAAAATAAAAATATGATCATTTTATTGTTATACCTTGTAATATTTTAACAACAGCAAGGATTTTCAAGACTTTATTTTGAGTGGAAAAATATTTTGAGTGTCTTAAATATTAAGCAAGGTACAAATAAATACATTGAAAGTGCTTTGTTTTCCCTTCTAGTGAGTAGTTTACACAGTCATGTATATAATATCAGATATATAAGGAGAAGAGAAAATGTGGGCCAATCAACAGAAAACAAACACATAAAAAAACCTGTAGTTTAAAAATTAGTAAGGTAGTATTTTTAAGACACAAATAGTTACTATCCCAGTACCCTGATTATAAGCTCATTTTACGAAGCTTTTCTATGTGTATTTCATATGTTTTTTCTACATGATCAAGAGTGAGTCAGAAAATGGCTGGCTAAAGCAGGAGGAAATAGAATTTTCCTTCCCACAATTCCTTTGGGCAGCTTTATCATATATACAATTTCATTTATTTAAATAAAGAGCACACAAGATATGTCATACAAGGGAAGTGCATGGAGGAGGGGCAGGGCAGCCGATTTTTGTAAAGAGAATAACTTTATTAAAATAAAAGGAAAAAATAAATGGAAGTGATTTAGAAGTTATTATGCATTTATTGAACAAACACTACTAAAGACATTTCAGCACTCTGTGTGTTTAAAAAGTAATAAATAGCTATTGTGCTTACTTCATAAACTTGTCAGACTGTCTTCATTTTATTTTCCTGAACAAACTGAATTTCTGTACTGCTCATCCCCAGCCAGTTAATAAATATATCACCCTAAAAAGTGCTGTGGTATTAAATTTACAGCAGATAAAATATGGATGAAGTTGCTGGGCTTCAGGTACGTCAAGTGTGATTTAATATCTCTCACTACTCTTATGAGGAGTAAAAGATTACTCTGCTCCACCAACAGCTAGATACTGACCTCTGCTCCCAAGTAACAGCCACTCAGCAAATAGTACCAAATGAACAAGTAGAATAACATATAGATTTGCCATAAGAAAAAATTGATCCAAATCCATATATCAAATCTGCTGATCAGAGCTCTGTAGAAGTACCTCATAATATTTAGTATGCAATTGGAGAAACTTTGGGAGGAAAAGAAACTGCTTTGTCTTATGAAAAGTAAATGAGAATTGGGTTCTTGCTTGGTTTTTTTTGGGGGGGAGTTATTTTCCAGTCTTCATGTCTCATTGGAACTTATTCATAGAAGAAAAAACTTATTGATCTATTGGTTTATTGGTGAAAGCTATAAAGATTAATCAAAGTCTCCTTTTTTTATAGAGATATAGGGAACTTTAAGATATTTGAGAGTTTTATCATATCATAGAATCTTATAAATGAGAGAGGTCTTCCTCTGGGAAATTTCACAATAATCTAATTTAATTTATATCTTTAACAAAGAGAGAGATTCCAGCTAAAGGTGATAAAATGTCCAAGGGAAACTAAGAAAATAAATTCTTATGATTTACATTTTGTCATCAAAAAAAAAAAGACTGTCTGAAAATATATTTCAGGACCCCAAAACATGGTAAATGTTATAAGTTTAATAAAAAACAAGTTCCCTGATCCCAAATCCCCCCATCCCACCAACTCAATAGACACATACACACACACACACACACACACACACACACACACGTATGCAGGCACACATGCACAAGCAAATTGTGTGCTGAACTATTTTTACTTCAAGTATATTAAAAATGTCAGGAATAGTCCCAAGTAATTCTTCAAAGTACATAGAGCAAGGAGTCTTCCTCTAAAATTGTTTTGAAAAAAACAACAGCAATTAGAAGGAATTTTTCCTTTCATGGAAATGATCTGAGTGCCCCAGTGTCCTGGAGACTCCAGATACTTCTATATTCTCAGGGAGCAGGATAACTAAGTCCTATATCTTTGTGAGTCTTTACAAATAAAGCCTTTTGTTCCCACCCAAAAATGAGTCCTTTTCATGGCTGGAAGTTTTTTTATTTGTTTTGCACTGTATAATTAGGGGCTGGGAACAAACCTGTTTATTTCAGATTTCTTTGAATAGTGAATGTTGAGGCTTTGGCAATAACAGATAGATTTGGGCAAACACTGATTCAAAAGAAGAAGAAGGAGGAAGAGGAGAAAGTGGAGGAGGAAGAGGAGGAGGAGCAGGAGAAGGAGAAGGATAAGAAGAAGGAGGAGGAGGAGGAGGAAGAGGAAGAAGAGGAGGAGAAGGAGGAAGAGGAGGAGGAGGAAGAGGAGAAGAAGAAAAAAGAAGAAAAGGAACAATCTGACTTGGATTTTTTTAACCAAGTGAGAAAAAAAGGGATAGTAGTGGTTTGGGGAATGGGGAGGAGTAATGTATGAATATGTTAATAGAGGATCATATATGTATCTACATAGAAGCTAATCTATAACAAAATTAAAGCTTTTTTTTTAGAAAAAAGATCAACTGAATAGGCAATCACTCCATCAGTCCCATTGGCCCAGATGTCAATGGTTCAAACAGAAGTCACCCATAAACCTATCTAAACAAGTGTTCTCTGTTCCAATTGTACAATAGATTTGCTTGGGTAGAATGACATTTTCTTGAGTGACATTTATGTGTGCTGTAGCAATTCTACTGATGTTCATGACTTCCTTACAGAGAAGCTGCTACTTGAGGATCTTAGACTGCTCCCTTTGTTTGCATTTGTGGCAAAGAGAGATAGAAATTCAGGAAGAGAAGAGGAGGGAGGGATTGAGAGTAAGGAAGGAGAGAGTTAGGGGGAAGAGAGAGAGAAAGAGAATGAGACAGAGACAGAGACAGACAGAGAGAAGCAAAGAGAAACAGAGAGACAGAGAGAGAAATTACACCTTTAGACTTTACTCTTTATACTTTATATTTGGTGTGTGTGTGTGTGTGTGTGTGTGTGTGTGTATCAGGGGAGGGGAGTTGAGGCCAGCTGGAAAAGTCAGAGGGCTTCTGGGTGTGCATGGGGCCATGAATATTTTAATGACACCTCAAACCACCATCACCAAAAAAATCTTAATGAACACTTTTTTCAGAATGATAAGAAATAACAGTCATGGGAAAGATATCAAAAGAAGGAGGGAATTAAGAAAAAGGTAATAAATAATTTTGTATTTTTAATTATATAGTATTTTTTAAAAGATTAGTTAGCTGTGCTTATTCCATCACCTGTTTTTCTCTTCTTGCTTTAACCTCTGTATCTTTGCAGCAATCAAAACCATTCCTTGGAAGTGACACTGAGACTTTATTTATTTTCACAGAGTTGGAGAGATTATCTAGTTTGGTGCTCCCCAACAGAATGAGATTGTGTTGTACTTTGTCCAATCCAAGGGACTTCCTTAGCTACTACCTCTTTGATTAAGTTTATATCTTACATCTACTCAGAACCATTTTATGAGATATTTTGACTTTTGCATCATTACCATCACCATCATCATCATCATTATAAACTTGGCTAACTAGAAATGTTTTCAAAATCATTCATTTGCATTTCAAAACAAGCACTGAGCAGCCATTTATTTTCTAATTTTTTTAAAAAAAGCTTACAATCTTATTAATTATCACCTTTTTATGAATCCAGCCCAATGGCTGTTTACTTGCTTGGAATAAGCATTATATTGTGATTAAGTGTTGATGACATCATGCTATAGTATATTACAGCATCTCTGGATGCAACATGCTGCAACATGGATCCATAAAGCTCTTTCCCTACATATCAAATGTGGAGAGCATCTTAAAATAGCTGGTACTTCAACTACTATGATGCCTATATTTCTTCCTTTAATCCTTGTGTGGCAGATAAGCTTAGTTAATAGAGCATCTGTCTTTTATATTAAAATGTAAAACAACATTGTTTCCCCTCTCCTTTAAAACATGATTACTCAGAATTCTTCCCACTTCTTTCCAAATCAGTCACAATGATGAACATGTAAGTGTCTTTCTTTATTTGGATTTAAACTAAATTCATGTCATATATGCAAGTATTTAAAAGCATATTTCTCTTAAATGTCATGAACCTATGAAAAGATTTTTTAAAACTTTGAGCCTGAATTTGGCCAAATTTAAAAAAAAAAAAAGATCACCCTGCCTTCAAAAACTTACATACTAATGAGCATAATCAGAGATGTAGTGGCAGCAAGAGGTATTTTGGTTTGGGAAATCATAAAGATGGTGAATGGAACTATGTAGAAATTGATTGAATATCCTTTCCAGTAGTCATGCCAGTATTCATTTGAATGTCATTCAAGAGGTGGAAGAGGTGGGGAAGGAAAGATATTAGGCAGAAATTAGAGAATGGAATAAAAGTGGGCAAGTTACACTTGGGAGAATTATGGATAGTAAGAAATGTACAAGGTGAAATTAGAAGTATGAGTAGAGCTCATTAATTACAGTGAGCCATATGACCACTTATCAGTCAGGAAAACTTCAAGAACACCCAAGTTGAGAAGTTAAGTTCCTCAAAAGGATGAAACAATAGGCAAATAGCAAGAGACATGGAAATACAATTGTGTTTTTCATTTGGGAATTGCAAGAATAATACCTTAGGTTTATATATCACTTAATAGCGCAAAAGTATTTTCACATTGATTGGTTGTGCCACTATTTAATTCAATCCTGAACAACCCCATGAAGTAGGTGGTGCAATTATTAGCACTCCAAATTTATCACTGAGGAAACTGAGATCCAGAGTCACAACCAAGATCACATAGCTTAAGAGTAATGGAACCAGAATTTGAATGTCTTTAAATTCCAGCACCAATCAGATCTAGTAAATGCTTGTTACTATTCTCCATAAGGCTGACCATCTTTGCACCACAGTTTGTTCGCTTGAATCTACACTAAAACTGAAGGGGTTTGAAAAAAAGAGTCATTACCCCATCCTGTAAACATAACATAAGACTTTTCTAACAATACTAAGTTGTTTTAGCCCTCTGTAAAAATTCCTTTGTACCATTTTCCATGGATAGTGTTAAAATAAGGCAAGAAATTAATCTGACTTCACGTGACTCATCAGTTTTTCAGAAAGCAAATTTCCTCCAAACAAATTTCAAGAAGAAATCCAAATATTAAGGCAATGTTTCCACAGGTCTTTTTACCTCTCCATCCTCAATAACACACCTTTTGAATTTAATTATTTGTATATTTCTTAAAATAAAGTGAAACTGTTAGTTTTCCTTTTAAAAACTCATAATAATTTCATTACATTTTAATTTCCATTCACAAGTGTAAGCATTAAATATACAATGAAGAACAAAGGAAAAGAAAACAAAATCACCAATAAGAAACCCAAACATAATAAAATTAAAGTGCCTGAGAATATATAGGTTTTTAAAAAAAAAACCTGTGTATCCATTTATATGTATGTGTATATAACATGTGTTATACATGTATATCTATAACTTTGAACAATATAGCAACAAAATTGTCAGATTAGTTTTTGTGATTTCTAATACATTTTTGTATAGATGTAAAATTTAGAACTTTTATTATGTTTTCTATAATTTACATAATTGCTATTGGTACACATGTCCCTTTAGTTCATCTTATACTATCTCTTCCCTCATTTCTGTTTTTTTATTATTTTATGGTACAGTAATTTTCCATTAAATTCATATACCATCATTTGTTCAGATATTTCCTTCCTAAATGTTAGACTTATAGTCTTTTTCCAGTACTTTTTTTCCATTAAAAAATTAAGGGAAAACTGGTACAATGTAATGCTCACTAAGTCTCAGTTGTGCATTTTTAAAATAATGGAATAAGGCTCTATGACCTCTAAGGTCTCTCTCAGTTCTAAATGCAGGATTTTACTAGGAATTTTTTTTTTTTGTCTAAAAGGTATCATTTATAGACAAAAAAAATTTTCTAGTAAGATCCTGGATATCTTATCCATACATAAATGATTCTTTTTGTTTTCAGTCAATAACTTTTTTAGGATAAATATCATTGGATCAAAGGTTATTATTATATTTGTAATTCTTCTTGCATAATTTCATATTAGTATCATAAAAAGACAAATCAAAAATCATTGGTGGTATAAAAATGTATCTCTTTTCCTTAACCATGCCAATGATGAATTTTGTCATGTTTTTATCTTGCCATTTTGATAAGTTGTAACGAATTGTTTCAGAGTTGTTTTAATGTTCATTTCTCTAGTAGAGATATGTTAATGTTTTTTCTCATAAACTTGGTGATAATTATGTCTTATCTTTGTCTGTTCATATGCTTTAACCACTTATCTTTTAGACAATTTGCTTATTTATTTACATCAATTCTTAACACATTGTGGGATGTTTGATTTTTATTCAAATAATTGATTTTAAACATTTTCTTTTTATTCTGAAAATGTTTTTTGACTGTATAAGCTAGGTACATATACATACATGTATATAATATATTTGCATGTATAATTTAATTTCTTTATTTTTTTAAAAATACTATCTCCTAATTAAGAATGGCTGAGGATTTGTTCCTCTCTCTACAGTTGGGAAAGATATTGCCTATCCTATTTTTGTGAGGTGATTTTAAAAATATAATTAGAACACTGATCCATATAAATTTTACTGTGATACATGGTATGAGATTTGGATTTATCTTCCATTTTTCACCCAACTCTTAGACAGTTTTTCCAGGTTTTGTTGAATAAATAATTCCTTCCTCACTTTTGCAACTTTAAGCAAGTTCTATATAATGAACAAAAAAGTTTTTTTAAGAGTTGTGAAGAATATTAACATATCCAATATGTATTTAAAGATCTTCATAAACTAGTCCCAGTTGATATTCCCAGTCTTATTTTCCATTACTCCTCTATCTATACTTTGGAGTCTTGACCAGCTGAACTTCTTACTATTTCTCACTCTCATTTAAAAAAAAAAAAAAAGCTAAATATAATTATACAGTTATAATATACAAATATAGGTGTAAAATTAAGTTATGGTGTCATCCATTAAAAGAAAACAAAGTTGCATGAAGGATTATGATTGATCTTCAAGGAATAAAGATAACATATAAGTAGCTGAAAGGCTTTATTGATCAGATTCATTTGCTCTTATGTAATCACCACCTATTCATGGATCTCTTGTTGTACAGTAGTGTTCAACTCTTCATGATTCTATTTGGGGTTTTTCTTAGCAAAGATATATAGTAATTTTTTATTTCTTTCTCCAGATCATTTTATAGTTGAGGAAACTAAAGCAATGAGGGTCAAATGACTTGCCCAGTATCACACAGATAGTAAGTATCTAAGATTGGATTTAAACTTGGGTTTTCTTTATTTCAAGTCCAGCCTTATATCTACTGAGATACCTAGCTACTTTCTCATGGCCTTTACCTCATGGCTACAAAAAGTAAATAATTCAGACATGATCTTTTAGACATAGAATGAATAAATATATCCAATGGAAAAATATTTTGAAATAGATTTGATGAAACTTTAAGAACAGATTAAGTAAACGATTTTCTTTTCTTCATTCAGTTTTTTTTTTAAACTCTATATCCTGTAAAATAGCATTAGCTAAAAAACAATAAAGGTCACTTTTGGTCAATGACCAAATTAAGTCATGATTACTAAGGGTCCCTAAATCTCTCAATGAATAATGAGCCAGAAAGTTGTTATATCCTTAAGAGAAGTATTTAGCTTTAAATTAGACTCATCAAAGCCTCAAAGAACTATTTTGTTATTGATTTGTCATTTCTCAGTCATTTCTGGTTCTTTGTGTCCTCTCTTTGGGTTTCCTTGGCAAAAATATTGGAGTGGTTTGTAATTTCATTCTCCAGTTCATTTTACATATGAGGAAACTGAGGCAAACAGGGTTAAGTGATTTGTCCAAAGTCACATAGCTAATAAATGTCTGAGGCCAGATTTGAACTTAGGACTTTTTGACTCTTGTCCTGGAGCTCCAATCACTGCCCTTTAGAATAACTGAAGGTAATCCACAGGGAAGAGATTAGAATAACCCAAAAATCTTTATCTCCATCAAACTGTTGAATTCTAGCTATTTTTGTAAAGTATGATAAGACAACAAATAAAAATGCAATTGTGTATTAAAATGCTTTATAAAAGACAATATTTTAGTGTCCCTTATAATGAACTGAAAAAGCAGCAAAAGTGGCAAGACTACTTCTATTTGAGACATAAATGTTTATATTGAGACTATCACCACATAAGAAAAAAAGGTGTGGTATAATGAAAAGATCCTTAGATCAAAAGTAAGAGAATCTATGTTCTAGTACCATGTTGACCACTAGTTAAGTATGACTTTTAGCAAGTCATTTCACCTTGCTTAGCTCAGTTTACCCTTCTATGAAATTAATGAGCTGCATATTCATCTCCATGTTTTTTTTTAATTTTCTTTTTGTTAAAATTATTACATTAGTTAAAAAAAATACACTATCCCAATATAAGTATACTTATTTATAAATTATGTACCTTTATTGGTGAACTAGTTGATGATATAAAGTATGTTATAATACATTAGCAAAATATATTTTTTAAAGGATAAGATAAATATTAAATCAACTTGTTTTTATGTGTATGGAAGCCTAGATAATGTCTGTGTAAACGTAAACCAATGATCACTATTTGGATGCATTTAAAAAATGAAAAATCAATAGCATCCCCTAAACCCTTTATTCATTTTTGTCTCTGAAATAAATGACAAATCCACATTCAGAAATTATATTGAAATGCATACACACATATATCCCCATGTCATATTGTTGTGTTCAGTCATTAAATTGTGTCTGATTCTTTATGACCCCAATTGGGGATTTCTAAATAAGATACCAAATGGTTTTCCATTTGCTTCTCTAGCCCATTTTATAGATGCGGAAACTGAGGCAAACAGAGTTAAGTGACTTTCCCAAGGTCACACAGCTAGTAAGTGACTAAAGTCGACTTTGAACTCACAAAGATGATTCCTTCTGACTCCGAGGCCTGCACTCTTATCTACCACACAACCTAGCTGTCATATTTTATGTTACACATATGTATGTATATGTATATATACACATATATATGTATATATACATGTTATTAATTAAAAATTATAAATTGAAGATATTGGGTATGATTATTGGTTTTATCTCACTTGTTCATACTGTCCTGTGAACCAAGAGCATAACTTCAAGATATAGAACAGGTTGAATACCAACAGATTTATTTGCTTTGGTTTTTTATTGTCATAACATTTTGTCTGTCTGTTTTACATTGTGCTGATGACCATTTGAAAACCAAAAACCTAGGGAATTTAGGTGGTATATTAGATAGAGTACCAGGTCTCAAGTCAAGAAGATTCATCATCCTGAGTTCAAATCTAGGCTTAGACAATTATGAGCTGTGTGACCCAATTCATTTAATGCTGTTTGCCTCAGTTCATGTATGAAATGAGCAGGAAAAGGATATGGCAAATGACTTCAATATTTTGCCAAGAAAACCCCAAGAAAAAAAAAAACAAAGTTGGACACAAGTGAAATAACTGAACAATGACAATTAAAACAAAAACAACCAGACACAAAACCTTTTTTTTCAATAATAATTTTTAAATGTCTTCATCAGGAGGAGGAGAAGAAGAAGGAAAGGGAAGGTAAGAAGTTGGTGAAGGAGAAGTAGTAGTACTAATGGTAGTAGTAGTAATAGTGGTGGTAGTAGTAGTAGTAGTAGTAGTAGTAGTAGTAGTAGTAGTCGTAGTAGTAGTAGTAATAGTAGTAATGACATGTTCAAAGAATATTAAAAAAGAGTTGGCTACTGGCTCTCCACTACAAGTTTAAAACCTTTTCTTGAAGTTGTCAAGAATCTCTCTTAACCTATCTCCTCAAGTTTTCTTTTAATATATGCAGTTGGGACTATCTCCAGTTGTCCCAATCTGTATCTTGCCACTGAACCCAGATAACTCCTGGAGAGAAAGTGAGGATGGTAACTTTGCATAGTTTTTCCTTACTTAAATCCAATTCATTTGCAAGTCATTCCATGATCTTCCAGAAGTCATGGTCTTCCTCAAGAACAGAGGACAAACAGCAATAGCCACATTAGGACCATTAGCAGTATAGGAACAGAGATTAGGTGAAAAGAAAAATGGCAAGTGAAAAGTAGAAGCCACATATAAGAATGAGACAAATAATGAAAATGACCATAAGCTATTAATCAAAATGAAACCAGGAGAATAGAAAGTTGGCAGGCTCTCAATGACTACAAAATACCATAGTAGCATAGATATACAGAAGAAGATTACCTAGGAGGCTATCTAATCCAACTCTTTCATTATAAAGATAAGGAAACTAACTGAAATTCATGAAAATTAAGTGATTTGACCAAAGTTATATAGGTAGTATTCAATTTCAGATCTCCCCAGGCTTCTAACACTGGAGTCAATGTTCTTTCCAGTATACAGTCCTGACTCCCTTCACAGATAACATAAATCAAGGAAAATGGTTAGGGCGGGGGGAGGAATCTAAAGTCATAAAGTCAGAACTGTGTACATATAACACCAGAAAGAAGAAAACTTTAAAACAAGCAGCATTTAGTTATAATAAGATTCCTTTAATATGTTTCTTATTAAAGTAGAGGCCCATCACAAGATTATTAAGTATTTAATAGGTGATAGGGTCTTTGTTGAGCCATAGAAATACAAAGAAAGAAAGAAAAAGCAGTATCTATTCTTATGAAGTATATAATCTAAGGGGCTAGATAATATGTGTGTGTGTGTGTGTGTGTGTGTGTGTGTGTGTGTGTATATACATATATATATATATATATTCAAACAAGATATATACAGGATAAAGTGTGAATACATATATAAATGCATGCATACGTGTGTGTGTGTGTGTGTGTAAGTACAATTGTCTCAGGAGGAACTGGGAAAGGCTTGGAATAGTAGATAAGCTTTTAGCTGAAATTCAAAAAAACTCTAGGAAAGCCAGGAGGTAAAGATGAGGAGGGAGAGAATTCCAGCAAAAACAGACCAGAAGGCTTAAAGCTGAGAGACACAATGCCATGTGTGAGAAATGGAAAGGGCCAAATCAAGGGTTTTATATTTGATCCTAAAAGTAATAGAGAGTCAGTGGCATTTATTTTATTAGCACATGTGTCACATATATCTTCAGATGTTATCCTTTCTTCATTTGTTTTTTGTTTCATTTAGCTTGTAAATTATCTGGACAAGACCATGTATAATCCCATGTTCTATAAAGTCCTTGACATATCATGGAAACTATTTTAGAACTAATACTTAGGGATCTTAAACAGATTTACCATTCCATCTCTCACTACAGACTGGAGTTATCTTAATATTTTCTCTATGGAGGTTTAAGTATTTTCAAGTTAAAACTTCTGTGACTATAAAATATTCTGCTCTTTTCCTGTTTTTTTTTAATAATAACCAAAACAAAAGGGTACATATCCTACCCCACCTCACTTCCTTGAGTAAGGTAGTCCCCAGTGAATAAGGACAGAAAGAAAGGGAAAAGAAAGGAAAGGGAGGTAAAGGGAAGGGAAAGAAGGGAAGGGGAGAGGATATGCTCACTATTAATTGACTTTCTTGCTAGGCTTGGGAAACTTTGAAAGTTTGTTCAAACCTAAGCTATTAACTGAGTCTAGCTTCTTATCATTGACATTCTTTAGATGAATTAAAAACTTATTAAAGTAGAGAGTAGAGCCTTCCTCCAAAAAAACTATTCATTTTTGTAGCTGAAATAAAACACAAATGCATATTCAGGAGGACATTTAAAGACGAATACATACATAAGGAATAAATCTACTAATTTAAAACGATGAATTGATAATGGTTATGATTATTGTTCAAGTGTTTTGGGGTCTTTTTTCACTTACTCATATTCCTGATGCTAAAATTGTTGCTGCAAGATATAGAACAGGGTCAAATCCCAACATATCTCTTTGCTTTGATTTTATTATTGCTAAATTTTGTTGTTAGTTTTTTTCTTTATTTGCTGATGGCCGTTTAAAAATAAAACCATACACAATACCTTCATGGGTGTGGGGTGGTTTTTTTTCGATACACATTTAAAAATTGATTCATTGGGATTTCAATTTTTGTAGTTTGTAAAGTTTTAAATGCTTTGTTATTTTATGTCTACAAAAATTTTTTAAACTTTACGTGACTTTCATTTAATAAAAGTCTCCAAAAATGTCAGTCTTAGTTGGTGGGGAAAGCTGCCTTTTTTCCACTGGAGAATGCTTAGCAACCTGTGAAGTATACCTTCTATAATCTCCCACTCTCTTTCAGAAGATTAGAAGGGATCTCCCAGCCCTAGTCTGTATTAATTGCAGGTGAAGAAAGCCTTCCCCTCCCAAGTAAAAGGATCTGATGAATGGAGTAATAATAGTTCTGAGGGGAATCTTTCTCCCCATTATTTAATGCTCTTGAGCCTCAATTTTCTCATCTGTAAAACAGTGATCATAATGATTGATATAACTCTCTTTGTTGTTGTTGTCCAGTTATTTTTAATCACGTATGACTGTGACTCCATTTGTGGTTTTCTTGGCAAAAACACTGGAGGGATTTGCCATTTTCTTCTACAATACCTGCCTTATATGTGTCATGTACAATTTGTTATAAAGATCAAATGAGTATTTAAAGTGTTTTAAAAACATATTATGTAAATATAGATGACTATTATGATAATTGATAAATAATTGAACAATTAAAGAACGTAGCATTATTATTTAATAGTAATAATTAAGAAAGAATAAGTAGCATATTAACTAATTATTAGCATATTAACTAATAAATTATTAATATTTTTATTTTGTTAACATTATTTTAAATAGGTTACATATGTGTAATACTGCAAAATATATTTTCATATTGTTCATGTTCTAAAAGAAAATAGGACAAATTTAAAACTTTAAGAAAAATAAAATTTAAAAGTATACTTCAATCTATATTCAGATTCTATCAGTTCTTTCTCTTAGGGTGGATAGCATTTTTCATAATAAATGCTTCATGGTTGTCTTGAATATTATTGTAATTGCTTACAACAACTAAGTCATTCACAGTTGACCATATTATAATATTGCTGTTACTGTGTACAATATTTTCCTGGTGCTACTCATTTCACTTCATATCAGTTCATGTAAGATTCTCCAGGTTTTTCTGAGAGCATATAGCTCATTATCTCTTATATCATAGTGGTATTTGATTACAACCATATACCACAGTTTGTTCAGCCATTCTCCAGTTAATGGACATCTCCTCAATTTCTAATTCTTTTCCACCAGAATAAAGATGCTAATGATCAATTCTGATAGATTTAGTTCTTCTCAGCAATAAATGATCCAAGACAATTCTAAAATACTCAAGATGGATAATACAATCCATATCTAAAGGAAGAACTATGGAGTCTAAATGCATATCTATGCATATTATTTTCACTTTTCCATTCCATATTTGGCTTTTCCTTTTTGTTCTGATTTTTGCCAAGAAAACCACAAATGGGGTCACAGTCAGATGTGACTGAAAAATAACTGGACAACAACAACAAAGATAGTTATATCAATCATTATTATCCCTGTTTTACAGATAAGAAAATTGAGGCTCCAGAGCATTAAATAATGGGGAGAAAGATTCCCCTCAGAACTATTATTACTCCATTCATCAGATCCTTTTACTTGGGAGGGGAGAGCTTTCTTCACCTGCAATTAGTACAGACTAGGACTGGGAGATCCCTTCTAATCTTCTGAAAGACAGTGGGAGATTATAGAATGTATACTTCACAGGTTGCTAAGCATTCTCCAGTGGAGAAAAGGCAGTTTTCCCCACCAACTACCATCCAGGTGCCACATATAGGCACAAAAGCCAGCCTAGATGAAGTAGCAAGGTTTCCCTGAGGGACACAAGTAAGGCAGCATGGGAGAGACAAGTCAAGCCACCATCACTCCCACCTTTCCCTTCAGAAAGTGATGGGGCAGTTCAGGACCCTAAAACCAAGAACTTTGGGAATAGGTGTGCTCCCAGTTCAGTGCTCTCTGCAAACATCCTGGGAAGCATTCTTTGTGGAGATGAAGCCTGACAATTGCTTCTGCAGTGCTACAATCACAACTGCTGATGACCCATTAAAGAAAGTTCTTGCCATCCAAACCTTGGCATCATAAAATGATTCAGCACCAATTGTCAATGAGAATGGCATTTCTAAAATGTCATTAAGATCTCCTTTGCCCTTGAACTCTAAGGACCATGATACTTGTCCACATGACTTGGAATTCTATTTCCACAGTCACATACTTCCCCCTCCCATAAGCCCTCATTACTCATCCACCCCTAAACTGGACTATTTCAATAAACTCCTAATCGACCTTCCTACCACCATTATCCAATTAAACATCCTTCATGATATTTTTATTCATGTTGCTCCTCAGCTAAAAAAATTTTCAGTGGCTCCCTATCATCCAATAGAATAGTTTTGATTCTTCTATCTGAAATTCAAGGATCTTCCTAGCTTCTAGTTTTTTTTTTCTTCTATTAACCTCTTTTATATACCATACACACTAGTGATCTGCATCACACACACACACACACACACACACACACACACACACTCCTCATTCTTTTCTTCCATTAGCTTTGCCCACATTCCTAGAGTATTCCTTTGCTCACTTGAGCTCAGCTCCAAATTCATCAATCTTTCTGATTTACTCGTCTGCTAAAATTTTAAACCTGTAAGGGATTTTACAGATCATATAGTCTAACCTTCTTATTTTATAACTAAAGAAACTGAGAGACACTGGCACATTGACTTGCCCAAGGCCATTCAGTTAGTCAGTAGCACAGCTAAAATGTGGGTCTTCTGATTCCCAGGACTAACATTCCTGTAAAGTTAAGGATAAAACAATTTTGTATAATTACATTTTCATATAGGTTTTTACTATAATTTCAAAAATGTATTTCCTTGTGAGGAAATACTCCTGAAATATAATAAAATATAATAATATAAGCCTAATATTCACATTAGCCCTGTTCCTCGAATGCCTTCTCAACCCAGCTTCACCTACTAGATTCCTACCTACACTTTTTAAATGTCAGCTCAGATGCCATCTCTTTTGGAAAAATTTCCCTGAACTTAAAAACAACCTTTCCCTCCTTAGATCTCATGCAACATTTTTGGTTCCTTTTTGGCACATTTGCCATGTGATATTGTATATTTCATTAAAAAACAGTTCAGGGTAGTGGATAGAAAACCAGTCACGGAGTCAAGACTTGCATTTAATTCTCATCTCAGATACACACTGACTGTGTGATCCTGGTTTTAATCTGTCAGGTTCCCAATCAACTCTCTAAAAGTTTGAAGCATAACAATAACCCAGTCTACACATGGAGAAAGTTTCCTTAGAGGTTACTCCCTACTCAGAGGGGAAAAACGATTGCTTATCTTTGTATCTTATCTCCTGAATAGACTCTGAGACTCATGAGGACATGCAACCATGGACTCAGGTCCAGTTCCTGTCAAAATGAAACAGACAAAATGTATCCCATTCTTTCTCCCCTTCCTCCTACTATTTCCCCTTTCTAAGCTCTATCTCTCGGTGATAGATAGCATACAGCTAGCTCCAGAATAAGGTTTGAGTATTCTTAAGTGTCCTTTATCCTATCTCCTGCCTGAAAATAGCTAAAAGTTATAAAATTATTTTGAAACATTGAAAGATTTAGCTTTATAAAACAGCACCTATCTTACAGAGTTGTGAGTATCAAATGAGCTATTTGTAAAAAAAAAAAAAATAGGCACACTATCTAGTACATAGTAGATGCTATACAAATGTTCATTCCTTCTCTCTCCTATTTAGTGAAAAACTAATTCACAAAAAAATTCAATTCAGTTCAACAAATATTTGTTGTCAAGTATACGAGACATATGCTAAACACTGGGGAGACAAATATAAAACAGTCTCTGCTCTCATAATGCTTGCAGTTTACAGGAGAGATACAAGATGTACACACGTAAACAAAAACTACAAAATAGTTTCAAGGTACAAAGAAGTTTCAAGAGGAAGAGAATGCCAAAAAAATGAGTTGGAAAGGGAGAGAGAGAATCAGAAAAAGATTCATTATGCATCTGAATCGTGACATGAAATATATTACAGATACAAGTAATGGAGTACATTTCAAAAATGGAGGACCACTTGCAGAAATGCATACATGCTAAGAGAAAAATATTCTAGGCCTCAATGTTGCCTGAAAAATGAAGGCCATGTTCATTATAATGGATAGTGGAAAGGAAATAATATGAATTAAGACTGGAAATGTTAGTAGAAACCAGATTTTAGAAAGTTTTCATAACTGAGGAATTTGTTTTACTCAAAGAGCAATAGAGAATCATAGATATATCTGCCTGTGGCATATGTGTTACTCCTCCTAAGGATGTTTATATTTTAAAATAAGATCACCAAGAATCCTTAATTCAAAAGACTTTACTCACATATGGACATTCTATTATAGATGAAATGGTGTAGTGAATGGAATACTCTAGAAACCAGGAAAACATGAATTCAAGTTCCATTCCTGATACTTACTGCCTATGTCACATTGGGTCATTTAATTTCTGAATTCTCTAGGGTAAATACCAATGAGTTGCAGTATGAGTCTCAGAAAATTAAAATTTGAGAGAGTTGTTTAACCTGAGGATCATCTAAATCAATAAAATCATCTATCTAATCCCTGTCTTCTCTGGATAGTCTATGTTCATACTACATTTGATGGGAATAGCATGTAATAAGTTTATGACATACCATATAGGCCATCCTCTATTCTACTCCTAGGGTTGATCCAGATCTATCATCTAACCTCTGCATGCTATCAAGTTTATACCTCATATTTTATAAAAGACTTAAGTCCTTTTCCCCTCCACACATGAAATATACTCCAGAGAAACGTAAGAGAAACAAAAGCTCAGTTTCATTGAATAGATGGTCTTTTTTTTTTAACCCTCCTCACTTTTGATATATCCGTTAAGACTGTGAGGAGGATATGTAGCACTTCAATTTTCAGGCAACACAATGCTGAGGCCAATCTATCAAAAGCTGACTTGAGTGGGTGGTGAAATACAGTAGGAGGAGGCTGACTACACAGTTGTACTATTAAATTACAGTCTGTCCAAGGAGAGTAATCTCTTGTTTCAGCAGCAGGTACTAGTACATGAGACTGTAAAAACCTCAAGCACTCTAAAATAGGCTGTCACACAAAGCATCATAAATTATATCAGTCAAATATTTCATCATTCATTCATGCCAGAGTCTCAAGCTGCAAAGAGGAGTCAGATTTGGGTGCTGAGAGGGGGAGGTAAGAGAGTTCTGGTGCAGCAGAGAGAGAAGGAAGGAGGAAAGGGAAGACAAACAACAATCTTACTTCTGATTTATTTTTATTCCTTCTTTCAACCACTCCACAAGATGCTATGAGATGACTTTATTTAATCAAATTAAATGCTTTTTGATTTATGTGACTAGAGAATATGGATATAGATCATAAGCCATAGCATTTGACCTGGTTGTGACTTTTAAAGGACATATCCTCCGCCCTCTGATTTTATAGATATGGAATGATACAGTAGTTAGTACAGACAGTAGTTAGAAGAGCTGGGATTTGAATTCAATTCCAAATCCAGCCATCTTTCCACATTACAATATCAATAAAATTTTAGAAAGGGCTTAGAGATCATATCATCTAACTTCCTTAGTTTATAACTAAGGAAACTGCCCCCCCCCCCCCCGGCAAAAAAAAAGTACACTGACTTGTCCATGGTCCTGATTCACAAATCACTCCTACAAAGTTCTGCACAAAACAAATTGGCATAGTCCCATATTTATATTGGTTTTAATTACAACTGCAAAATTCATTCTCTTGTTAGAGAAATGATACTAAAATATGGTAAAAGCCACATTTTAAAAGGCTAATACTAATTTCAAGAAACATTCTGCTGTGATTAAAGGTTACGTATGTTAAACTTCCTATAACTTTTTGAAAATAGCTAATGAATTTGCCCCATGATCATTAAATATGCTCAACCTTTTTATATTAATTTTCTTCTCTCTGCTCAAGTGATCTTCATCTTAGCTCATGCCTTCATCTCTTCTTACATGGACTATTGTCATATGCTTATTGGTTCCCTTGCCTTAAATTTATACCTAATCTAATCCATCTTTTACAGAATTGTCAAAGCAGTTTTTATAGAGTGTAAGTCTGACCATGGTGAAATTTCTTGGTAGACCCAGTGGCTCCCTATTTCCTCTAGAATCAAAGAAAAGTCCCTCTGTTTAGCTTTTACAGCTCTTAAGTCTAGTAAGTGCCAATCACTGTGACTTTGTTCAGAGACATAAAAACAAGTAAAATTCCCCCTATTTATGTTCAAGCCCTTAAAGATTTTACATTCTAAGATGAGATAATCTATGCATATGTATCATATATAATTCTATTTTCTGTATCCATATATTTACATATGTATCCATAAATGTATAGGTAAAAATTTTTGAGATGCCTCCTTTTTCTTTGTCAAATTCTACTACATATTTATGTATTTATCCTCCAGTGCTATGAATTAGACTACAAGCTCCCTAAAGGCAGGAAACAAAATATTTTCCATCTTTTTCTTCTCATCTTTCTAGCACCTGAGGGACAGTATACTGTGATTGATAGATGTTTGGCCTTAGAGGAAAAAAGACAAATATATATGTTGATTAAGATAGATAAATAGAAGACTAGATAAATGGATATAGGTGGATATAGACAGAGACAGATAGAGATTAGAAATAAGTATAGCTAGATATGAATATGGAGATAGAGGTATATATGAATGAGTTTTATGTGTGTGAACATCTTCATGTGTATATGCCTAGACATGTTTTGTGTGGATACATGTATGTATATATGCATTTATAGACTGTATATATTCAAAACTAATTCAGGGTAGTTTAGGGAGGTACTGCATAACTACTGGGGAGATAAGAAAAGATCTTCCAACTTTTATTGTACATCTTTAATGTACAAACATTATTCTCCTTCCAACACTCTGGGATCTACATAATGTTCTTCCCACATAAGACTAAAATTCCTGTCTTCACATCATTGCCCTGGGTGTATCCATAGCAGGAATATTCATTTCTCACATTATTCTCTTAGAATTTCTTGTCCTTTTAAATTTCTACTCAAGTACTACATCCTATATTATAAATTTCACAATTTTCCTAGCTTCTAGTTATTTCTTTTTCTCTAAAAAAATTCACGTTGCATTTTTTTATCTATCTTATGTTTACTTATAAATGCACATATTGCCTACTCCTTTAGAACCTAAGGTCTTTAAGGTCAAGGACTATTTTTATTTTTACTACATTACCTGTTACATAATAGGTACTTTGTAAATACTCATTGACTTACTGGTTGACTGATTGAATGCAACAGTTATAATCTATCAAATGGCATTAATTGATTCAATGAAAACAAAATATCAGGTGAAACAACATTATAGAGTGAAGCTACTTCTACAGGAGCAGGGTCATGTTGTAAGTAAGAAATCAACCAAACAACAATACGTTGATATTTCACTACTTTGTGGTATAATAATAAGATTATTGCAAAAATGATATTGATGAAAGTAACAATATAACACTTTATATCTATCCATAATCATACATTTTAGACATGGAAGGGATTTTAGAAACCATCTAATCCAGCCTCACATCACTTTGTTATCAAAGTAAATGAAGTACATTAAGAAACTGAAAATTGCTTGCTCATAGTCATGTAGTTAGTTAGTAAAAGAACCAAAATTTAAACTTTGGTCTTTCCAGTTCCAAGTTTTTAGCATTTTATTCATTACACTAGCTTGCTTCTCACTAACATGCATTACACAATTAATTTCTAATTTTTTTGGATATCTCCCCATTTTCATCATTAGACACTACATTGACTTGCTTATGCTTCAGAGATCCAACAGAATTTACTTATTTGAAGAACTGCAAAGAGGCATAGAAGGTTATTCAAATTTAATTCGAACCATGATATTTTAGAGCCCTTCAGTGATCAATTCTCAGTGAAATCTGAGAAAGTGCTTCTATCTCTTTAAAAAAAAAATTCCCATTCCATTCTTACAGTTATGGAGGTCCCAATGCCAAGAATTTTGTAAGGTGAGAGAAAAGGGGACCAAGAAGCACAATTTCTATAATAATTTTTCCAACTCTTTATAATATTTCTTTATCAACTAGGGGGCTGAAAAGCCAGTCAAGATGGAATCCAGAATGACCTGAAATGGGTGAAGTGACATGTATACTGAGTCACTTTCATAATTTATTAACTAAATTAAATTACATTAAATTAACGTGTAAAAAATTAACTTGTTACTAGAAAAAAAAAGAAATTTCATTCACAACTTTAAGTCAATGGATCATAGGCTCATAAATCTAGAACAGGAGAAGACATACAAGGTCAATAGCCTAATCCTGCTTTATAGATGAGGACGCAAAGGACCAAAGACATTAAGTGAACTGTTCAAGGTCATGCAGGTGGTAAGTAATCTCTGAATGGGACTGAAAGTTTTATAAAGGGACAGAATCATCAACAATCATAGATTGCATTCCAATCATGGTGAGGTGTCTTGCATGCTTTTGTTTATTGGGATTCTATGTGAAAGAATGTAGATGATTCAATAACTTTCATTATGATTACTGGGGGAGACAGGAGGAGAAAGCACATTAGTAATTAAGTGAGATGTTTAGGATGATCCCAAAAAACTATGTTAAGTTAGTAGTACGATCTATAAATTATGAAAAAAAAATCATAAAAATAGCTGTCAACTTGTTTTTGCACAAACAAAACCAATGCAGCCAAAATTAGAAGGAAAACAGGAAAGGGAGAGTCTTATTTTTCTTATAAAGACTGAAATTGATGAACAAAATTTATGAACAAATTTTTAAAATGTGAACTATTGCTCAATTGATAAATGATCAAAAAATATAAATAGGAAAATTTTAATAGAAGAAAACAAAGCTATCAATAATCATATAAAATTGCTCTAATAATTAGAAAAATATACACTAAAAAATCATTGAAGTACCACATCAAATCTAAAATGACAAATGCTAGAGGGAGTGTAGAAAACATTGGGACACTAATGCACTAATGGTAGAATTATGAACTGCTCCAAGAACAATTTGAAACTATGCCCAAGTGTAAAGAGTAAGAACTCAGTATGATTGATTTAATCCTACAACAAGTAATGGTTCCCTAGTGATATAATGATTGGTTTATACTCAGTGTACTATAATGATGTAATTGTAATAGAGTATATAAACTGGGATAAACTCAGTCAGACAGAGACTTTAAGATAGAGACCATCTTGGTGTCTCTCCTGCCTCCTGCACTGAAACCGAGACTCATTCCAGAGAGCCTCCAGAAAGTTAAGCAGAACCTTACATTTTGGCACCCAAACATGGGCTAAGGACCTACATCTGTGATCCAGAAATAGGGTGAGTACAAAAATAGATAAGCAGTGAACTTTATTAAGGGGTAAACTAGTGTTTCATCTGAAATGGGACAAATGCTTACAAAAGAGCCTTCCCCACCCCAAGGGAAGTGTGTAGAATGCATAGTTAAGCTAATAAGAAACCAAGGTTTGATTGTAACTTGGAAGCAGATCACTGAACTCTTTGAAACATTAAATATACATCTCCTTAGTTTTCTAAGGAAGAATTAGAGCCAGACAAGTGGAAACTAGTAGGAGAGCAAATTTTTATATTTATATTTATATTTACATATTTATATATTTTCATATATATATTTATATATATAACTTAATATAATTGGCTTTAGGGAATTACATAAGTTTTAGAATAAGGAAAAAGAATAAAGTGCAGGAGGGGGAGGGTACTTATAAAAGAACTGAAAAGCATGAAGAATTAGACAAAAAAAGGAGTTAAGTACAGTGCTAATGAAATTAAGGAATGTGGTGCTTCATAGCAGGAGCCATTAGGGCATTCCCCATCTCCTGATCTATCCCCCCTCAATTAACTCTTCATGGGCGGAGAGAGAAGAAGGAGGGGGACAGTGATACAATCAGCATCACACATGAAGCAGTTTTGTCCACCCCCTATGACAAGATTACAAAAGGCACTAGTTAAAGCTAAAAAAGGACAGGATATATCGGATTTAAGAATAGAAGCATACCCTGTTATTCAAGAACTTGACTCTTCAGGTCAAAAAAAGGAGAAGATACACTCCTTTTAATCTGGAAATCATCAAAGATCTGAAAAAGGGTTACACTCTTTATGGAGCTACATCATCTTATGTTAAGGTGGTATTAGAGAATGTGGGTTATGAAATTTTAACCCCTAGTGATTGGAAATCTATATCAAGGACATGTTTAGAACCTGGAAAAAACTCGTTGTAGCTTTCTGAGTATAGTGAACTCTGCCCAGTGAAATAGGCAACATGGAGTTAATATACCAATTACCTGTGACCAAATAACAGGTGTAGGTCCTTATGCAGACACTTTAGCACAGATTAGTTACCCTATAGCAGCATATGAGCAAATTGCTGCTGCTGCTATCAAAGAATGCAGCACCTTCCCAGGAAGACAAAATAGAGGGGAAGCCTTCATGAAAATAGCACAAGATCCAAATGAACTCTTTGCTTTTTTGTGGAACATCTGCAGACAGCTGTCATATGAAGTGTTGGTGAAAATGCAGCAAGAGAGATTATGATAAGACAACTTGCTAAATAAAATGCTAAGGAAGTTTGTAGAATTATACTAGGACTACACAAGGATGCTCCTTTAGAGGAGATCATAAGGCAATGTGCCACAGTGGGCACAAATACCTTTTATACCCAGGCTATGATACAGACTTCCCAAGATCCAACCATGGGAAGACAGGGTCCCTTTTGGCAAGGGACTTCCAGAGAGACTTGTCAATGTTTTCAATGTGGTAAAGTAGGGCCTCTGAAAGCTCAATGTTGGCACAGAGATAGAGTGAGAAGACAGGGTAAAAGAACAAGACCCAAAACCCTATGTCCAAAATGCAACAAAGGCTTCCATTGAGCCTCAGAATGTAGATTGACTCAGGGAAATGAGAGGCGGGACCCACCTCTAGGACCCCAGGCAAAAAACAGGTAGAGTATGATGGCAGCTGATGCTACACCCAGAGAGCCTTTAGAAGTTCAATACCCAGACATGACCAATCAGCCCGAAAGCAATTTGATGGGAGAAAGGGATTACAACTGGGGAGAATACAAGCTTCTAATCCAACAGAAAGGCAGTGTCCAGTGAAAGCAGCTCCAAGATAATCACCAAGTGATGTGGAGAGATCCAAAAAGTAGTGAATAGAAGTGAATAGAAGGAATAGAAAGTGAAAAGATAGGTTAACTGTTTGGGAGAAAGGGTTTGCTTGTATCTCTGTAGATGGAAAAGGAATCAGATGAGTGCCAATGAGCTGTATTCATCTTGTCCATCAGAGAGGAAAAAAAAAGAGAAAAACCTTGAAACAAAGGAGAAAACTCAAGAAACATTAGCTGGTTCCATCTCTAACTACATGTGCCACTGAAAAAACATGATTGTTAACCCAGTGTGTATGGCAATTGACTCATGAACATTAAAAATTGTTGATAAGACTGTTAAAGAACTTCAAACCTGTAGGAAGCATTAGATTCCCTGAGATGAAAAATTGCTGATAAGATTGTTGCAGAACTTCAAAACCAGCAGGAATCATTGGATTTCCTGAGACATGATAAGACTGATACAGGACTTCAAAATCTGCAAGAATCATTGGATTCCCTAACACATAAGACTATTGTGGGACTTCAAAATCTACAGGAGTCACTGGATTGCCTGACATATGATGAGACTATTGCAGGACTTCAAAACTTGTAGGAATCATTGGATTCCCTGACACATGAAGTAATGTTCAATAGATTGGTTTTGGACTATTTCTAGGACTTATGGACATGTATAATCCCTCATATTCATCCATGTTGTTTGTTATATCACTACTAGCCTGTGTAATATTACTATGTGCTTATGTAATTTATGTAATTATGTGTAATACTTCCCATGTTGATGGATTTTTGTATACCTGTTTCAAATGAGACCCTTCAGAAACTCACTAACAAAATCTGGTTTGACTCCCCATTTCCCTTTGGTATTTTCATCTCCCTTCCTGAGATGTCAGGGAGGATGTGAGTACCTCCTTTTTTGGTTTTTTCATTCCCCCCCCCCTTTCTGAGAAGTCAGGGAGGGCATGATCACCTCCTTTTTGGGATTCTCACCTCCCTGAGAAGACAGGGAGGGCATGACCACCTATGTTCTAAAACAAAAGAAAGCGGAGATGTAAAGGGCAGGAACTCAGTAGATTGATTTAATACTACATATAACAAGGTGTTAACTCAGTGGAATTGATAAGACAGTGGTTATCTAGTTTAACATGTGAGTTCTCTAGTTCAGTATGATTGATTTAATCTTACAACAAATAATGGTTCCCTAGTGATATAATGATTGGTTTATACTCAGTATACTGTAAATGATATAATTGTAATAGAGTATATAAACTGGGACAACTCAGCCAGACAGACACTTCAAGTTAGAGACCATCCTGATGGCTCTCCTGCCTCCTGCACTGAAACCAAGACCCATTCCGGAGGGTCTCCAAGTGAAGGAGACAGACTGTGAAGGAGATAATAAAGACCTTGCACTTTATCCCTGTCTATTCTTGTGGTGATTACTCTGCTAAAACGAAGGCTGGTCTCAAAACCTCTAGAAAGCTAACCAGAACCTTACACCCAAGAAACTATAAAGCTGTTCCATTACTAGGTATCCCAAAGAGATTAAAGAAAATAGAAAAGGACCCATATGTATAAAGCTTTCTTTCTTAAGGACCAGGCCTTAAACCAAAACTAATCTGATTCCAATTAGTCACCAATAAATCCTATTATAAGTCTCATTTAGCAATTGTTTGGATCCTGATTGCCTCAGATTGAATGTAAATAGCAGTCATCCCCTTCCAGAGTCATTTTATTTATTTGTTTGTTTGTTTATCTAAATCCTTTTGGGATTAAGAGGAGATTCTTTGCATCAATTGCTACCTATCTTAATCACTAAATGAGTATGGACTCAGTCAGACTGTGACTTGTTGAAGACCTTACCATAAAAAGGCCAACATCTCCCATTTCATTCAGGGCCATCTTCAGTAGTCTTAATCTATATCTTGCCACTGGACCCAGATGGTTCTGGAGGGAAAAATGAGACGTGACCTTGCACAGGTCCCTCACTTAAATCCATTTCATTTACATGGCATGGCATCACCTCCCTGATGGTCCTCTTACAGAAGGAGCATGAAGGCCAAACAACTTTAATCTATACTTAGCACCTAGTTAGCAAGAATAATAAACATAATCTGATAGCTCAATGTTGGATGATTTCTTCCTCATCCTAATTTTGCTATAGTTACTGTTGCTAATGTTCATCCTTCTTTCTAAAAGAGGACCACAACATTGGGAAGGTGATGCCATAATTTGCAAATGAATTGGATTTAAGTGAAGTAGGGCTGTGCCAAATCACTAGTCTTACTCTCTCCTCTGGAGCCATGTGGGTCCAGTGGCAAGGTATAGATCAGGACAATTAAAAATATCCTCAGACACAGTGGGGTATATTGGCCAAACTATTTAAGAATTATGATGAAAGGAGAAGTGCCTGAATACTAGAAAACTCATGAATGAGAAGTGGTGGCAATGGGAAATTCAAAAGAGGGCTCCAGAGAACAGGGGCCTAGAGTTGTGGGACCAGAAAGGACCATGGTGCCATGAAATTGGGAGTACTAAGATCTAGTAGAGTAAGAATGAAACACTAGTTCACTTGGGATCATGGTGCCTTCCTCTTCATCTTGCTGAAACAGAATATCTGACATTCTACTAAAATATTAAATAAAATATGAAAACTGCCAATGCATTACAACAGTGCTTCAGCTAATGTAATATGTGAAAGTTGTTCATGTGATACAGAGGTAATTAATTCAATAAGAAAATTGCAAAAAGAGTATGAAAGTCACTAATGACATGAAAGAATAAAAGTCTGAAAATTACATCAGAGTCACTGGGACATTATATTAATCTTTCTATCCAATTACTTTCAAGGAAGTCAGATTAGAAATTTGGATTTAATTAATCTGGCATAAAATTTTTATCTTGTCAATTTTATATAGCATCAGAAAACTGTGATTTTTTTGATCACATTCACATCTTGATGCTACACTACCAATGGAATCTTTTCCTATTAACAAGACCCAGAATTTTATTTTTATTACTCTTGGCATAAAATTCTGAGCATAGAATGCTTAAGATTAAATTACATGCAAGAGACATGAATCTGTAGATCTATGCCATATTGCATGAGCACTATATGAATAGACACAAAGAGAGGACTACAATAAATAGAAAGATCATTGGATCTGGTTGAGCAGATAAATAGATAATAGATAAATAAATATAATTGTGTGCATATATACCATATGACATGTACATATGCAAAATTTGTATGTGTATAATAAACCAGTAGACATACATATATTTACACATCATATAATATGTATATATTCATAATATGTATGTATAATATCTTATAGATATATGTCAACTTGAATTTTATTAACCACTATTGACTATGAATCCTTCCCAAAGGAAGACAAAGATGTTTTAACACATTTTTTACAGAATGGTACAGTGGGAAGAACACTACATTTTCAGTCAGAGGACCTGGATTCAAGTCCAAGTTCCATGGAACTGAGCAAATAATTCAACTTCCCCATATATGAATTATCTCATATGTTAAATAAGGATATTGAGCTAGATGACCTCTGAGGGATCTTCTAGCTTGAAAATCTATGAGTTTCTCTTTCTTAAAGGTTTTTTCTGTAGTTCATTCAGTCCTTGACATCTTTTGAAAACAAAGAAAAATGACAATTCAATTGAACAAATACTATAAGCACTAAGGGCAAGCATTGAGGATGAAAATCCAAAGCTATTAAGAATCTTATATTTTATTAAGGGTTTAAGAGGGATAAAAAATGTATACAGATAAATAAATAAAGTGTAATTTGAGAGACACATAAACACAAAGACAGAAAGACAGAGAGACAGATGACAGACAGACAGACAAAAGACTGATAGAAACAGAAAGACAGAGAGAGAGAGAGAGAGAGAGAGAGAGAGAGAGAGAGAGAGAGAAGAAATTATCTGATAAATAAGGAAAAGCTTCCATTAGAGTTCTTGTTCTGAGTGTTGAAAGTAGCTAAGCATGTGAAGTAGAGGTAAAAAAAAAAAAAAAAAAAAAAAAAAAGTAGTTCATTTCAGAAGTGCAGAAGGGCCAGTTTATGCAAAGATGGGCAGTGATATGCTACAGTCATGTAAATGCTATTTGGCTGAAACACAGAGTGACACCATCTAGAACAAAGTACTTCACATGTCAAATACATACAAATGGTAGTCACCTACCATTCATCACCAACCATCAAGTTGGTTGATCCCAGGGGTCAAATGGTCCAGTGATGTAGTTTTTAGCCAATATCTTTTTTCGCTTTTTTTTCAATAGCAAGAAGAAATAGTATAAAGTAGCTACCATACAACTGCAAAATCTATTTTATGAATTTGTCCCAATTTCTCAAGTACTCTCCCAGCTGCCACAGATTTGAAGGTGAAAAGAAACAATAATGGTGACCAGGACATACAAATGAAAGTGAGAAAAAAAGAACATAAATGGAAATAGTTTTCCATGGCACAACTGGATAATTCATTCTATTCCTAGAGAAACCAAAAAAGAGGTTCTCCCCAAGCATACAGCATTCTTGAAAAAATGTATATAGATTAGATCACCCCAAAATTAACTTCATCGGATGGCAATAGTTGCATTGCATATATTTCTACAGTTTGTTGGAAATTACAACTTTTTTTCATAATACTATATGTGATACAAGTGGTATTACTCCTATTTGAAAAATGACAAGATCATATTAGAGAGGTTAGATGATTTATTAAAAGTAAAATAGCTAGTAAGTAGTGGGCTAAGGTCTTCTAACCTAACCTAGCCTAACCTAAATTAGCCTAATCTAACCTAACCTAACCTAACCTAATCTAGAGAGGTTAGATGGTTTCTTAAAAGTCAAATAGCTAGTAAGTAGTGGGCTAAGGACTAGAATTTAGGTCTTCTGTTGTTAAAACTAGTACTTTCTCATTAAACTATACTGGTGTGTATGAACAATCATAACAGAGATAAAAGAATTAACTTAAAGCTTATTGTAAGTCAATAGTATGATATGGTAGTCAATGAAGGCTATCGTCTTGGGCTAATTAATGGAAGTATAGAGTCTAAATAATGGAAGTGCCAAAGCAATGCATGTTCATCAGACACCAGTGCTTAGCACAGATGACTGACTACTTTTAAAATATTGTGCTTTGTTTTACTTGCCATATTTCAGGAGGGACATTAAGTGCATCTAAGGGCATCTAGAAGAACATGACAACTCTAGTAAGAGCATTAGAATAATAAATGGACGAAACTAGAAATATTTAACTTAGAAAAGAAAAAACTTATGAGAGATACGAGTTCTTACCACAATGCCTAGCATGAGGCTGCTTAATAAATATATATTGATGGACCAATTGACATAGTTAATGTCCCCAAGTTTTTTAATAGATACTAGATATATTCTGCATAACTCCAGAGAGAACTGAGATTAGATAGTAGAAATTAAGAGAGGCATATTTAAGATTAAGAAAAATATTAAGAAAAAATATCATAACTGAATCAGAAAAAGTAAAAGACTCAAGAAATCAATATTTTCATGACAAAGGAAGACTATTATGTGAGCAAAAGAGACTAGTCTTTCTAGACTCTATCATACACAAAGTTACATAACTTAAAAGAGGTGAATCAAGTCCCTTCAGATATTATTACTCTGAAGCAAAGTGTTTTGATAGTCTTCCATTCATGGGCTCACAGAGATAAAAAAAAAATACTAAGAAGCTCTTTACAAGCCTTATACACAGGACTAGCCTAGTTTCATGGTTTGAAAAAGGCTTTTCCTTTCCCTTTCTAAATAATGCCTCTACCAATCTAGTCCCCAAAGCTTAAAATGGCATAATTAAGAGACTGATTCTTCTAGCATAAGGTTTTGCCCCATATTAAAATTTGAATACTGCTTGAGAGAAATAATACATGAATTCTTACCAATCACGTAATTGATTTTACTGTAAGTTTAATCTGAATTTTTTTCTGGAAGCAAAATTTAATAAGAATAAAGATCAAAAATTGTAGATATTGAACAGTTAAAGATGATGCCACTTAGGAAAATTGAGAGCAATGATGAAGACCAGAGACTGAAAGCACTGAAAACAAACAACCTTTTTTTTAATCTAGGAATACCATTGCTCATACATTTGAGCATAATTACATGAAAGTCACTCAAGTAAGGTAGTATTGTTTCTTTCTTAAAGAAATCCATCAAAAAAAATTTTTAATTAAAAAACTTAAAAAAAAAAGAAATCCATCAAAAGACTTCCCACAACTGACTCTGACAATCTAGCCTAAGGTTTAAAAGTTCCCACTGTCAGAAAAGTTCTTACAGCTAATCTTATACAACAGAAATCTCTTTCACTTCCCTTATTTTGTCTTCTGTGGTGGTCAACAAGAGTGATATAGTCAGCAACATCTTTACATAAATCCATCACAGTCCAAACAATAATCAGTTATGACCTTTTAATGAGCTTTTCTCATCACCAACACTGTAACCATTGCATCTTTAAAATGTGATAAAATGAGCATTGTTTTTTTCCATTAGTCAAACCCTATCTATTTAATACTTTCTTCATTTGTCACTCCTTTTTTCTTCAACTACAAAGTAATGAATTATGATTGTCCAGTTAGGAATAGTTTTAACATTACACATAAAAGATAAATTTATTATATCATTTTGAAGAAAATCTTTGAAGCTAATTATCTAAAGATTAGAGAAAAGATATCTTTTAATTAATTTCAAGCCCCAGATTGAGTATTAAGTAGAAACATGAAAGAAAGATTTCCAATTGGAAAGGGGAGTTCCAGAAGAGTATCTTTCCCCTTGAGGATTACTATTTAATTTTCAACATTGATTCAAAATATATGTTAGTATAATTTCCAAGGAAAGACTTATTTCAGTTGTAAACATAAAAGGGTGTATACAAACTTGATAATTAGCAAAATGTACAATGTTTTCTTTTGAGAGTCTGACCACCACTATATTGCATAGCCATGTTTAGACAATTCTATCCTGATTTCCCTCTTAGAAAATGTTATGAAGCTAATCTATAGCTATAGATATATATTTTGTATGCAAGTATATACATATATGTATACCCACATACATGCTCATATATGATACATGTTTGTGTTGGTACACATGTGAATGCATATGTGCATGCAAATATGTGCTTATATTTTAAATATTAGTGATTTAATTAGGTCAAAATCAGAGTGAGCTACATTAGTATCAGGCTAAATTTAAATATACAGATGGGCTTAAGGATTTAGAACTTTAAAATTTTCAAATATTTCTGCGTTAAAAATTATGCTCTTACCTTTACAGTATTTCTTATTTTCTTCACACCCTTTTGAATCTATTTTTATTTAGTATGTTCTGTCCACTAATTCCAAATCCAGGTTTAAAATTTTGTTAATGAGAAGAACTTTGTGGTCATTCTTGATGTGGGCCCATGTAGTATATGTGTGTGTGTGTATATACATCCATGTGGTTGGGGAGTATACACACACACACACACACGTATGTGTGTGTGTGTGTGTGTGTTTCATTATTTCATTCAAAGCTACCAGTTTTTAGAGCTTACAAAATTTTTTGCTTTGGAACTATATTTTGAAATAAAATCTGTATCTAATAAAAATAACTCCTGATTTTCAAAAGGCATTCAATTTCCTTTGTATTTATGTGCACCTTTGTCTATATGAGGCCTTTACCATTACCCTCTGTTCCATAGGATCACTGATATTGCATTCTAAAGGTCAGCAAAAAGTCTTCCTAAAATTAAGAATAATATGTTTTACTAAGGAAAAGAATGAATTCTTTCCTATGATATCAGAGTTTTCTCAAAGCATCATTAGTCACATTTTAATATATTCATATTTGTTTTTCTGATTTTCACAGTATCCTTTTGAATATTTAGGGGGGTCCTCAAAAAGTAATTTGTTATAGGAAAGGTATTTGTATCCCCATCTTAGAGAATCTATACAGTCACACAATTAATAAGCATTTATTAAGTGCTTTTTGTCAGGCCCTATGAAAAGTGAAAGACAGTTCCTGCTTTCTAAAAACTCACAAATGAGGAGACAACATGCAAATAAATCTGTAAAAACATTATAAATAGAATAAATTGGAGATAATAAAGCAAACGTTGCAGCATTATGAAAAATAAGGAAAGGCTTCTAGGAGAAGGGGAGATTTTTAGGTAGAACATGAAGGAAGCCAGAGAAGCCAGAAACCAGTCAGTGAAAATGCCTGGGGTCTAAAGATGCAATGTATTATGCAAAGAAAAGCAAGGAGGCCAGTGTCATTTGATTGTAGATGTGTCCAGGGACAGGAGAGATGGAGGGAGAAAGGACTAAGATGTAGGAAAATTGGAGAGTATAGTAGGGGACCAGATTATGAAGGATTTTGTCCACAAATTCCACATTTGAGCATGTATTAATAGAAGTGAGAAAATGTTATATGAACAAGCATGTGTATTCAGCTACTAAAAGGTTTTCACATATCTAGCAAAACAAAACATTTACCTAAAAATAAAAAATATAATTCAAGTTAGAAAAATAGGTTCGATTTAAGGTTGGAGACCTATATTTATTTCCCTAAAATACTTAGTGTTTATAAGATAATTATGTTGAACTGTTTATGAGGAAAATGCTAGACATATTTAGAACTCCTCTGCCCCACTTATATCAAGTTTTCTTACAAAGTGAAGTCATACAACTGATCTGGAGCAGGGTGTGGAAGAACCTAACCATCAATAGATAAGAAAAAAATAGATATTTAACACTTGAAACTCAAAAGGGCTTGATTATATCAACTTGACATTTTTAATATCTTGGTTATCAATGTTCCTTATAATTCTAAAAACTTCAAATCATAGAAGAAAAAAATATGCATTTCTACATATAAGGATCAGATGTATCATATGTCTATGCTATTGATACAAATAAGAAGAATAGTTCATATAATTATTTCTATTAGGTCAGGTCTTTTCTCATAATAGTCATTTCGCCTTGGAGAATAAGTAAAATTTGTCAAACATTATGAAAATAAAGTAAAATAAATTTTTATCTTTGTATATAGTTTCCACTGTTTTACTTTTTCTGTTGTAAGATTTTCAGAATTTATAGTTTTGTTGTCATAATAATATAACTTTACTTGTATCCTTACTAATAAAATGTCTGAGACTGACAAGCTATTATAAAATATAATATTTAATTTATCTGATGGTGATTTTTAGATAATGATTTTGATGCCAAAAATGCCACAATTTTTTTTTCAATGAGAAACAATGTTCCTCATCTGATTCCAACAATGATGACTCCAGCAGTGAAGTTAGTTCTGCAATTGACAATCTAAAAGGTAATAAACAGCATTGTTCTCATCAGATGCAAGTTGACCACAAAAAAAAAAAATAATGAGCCAAAAAGACTGAAAGGCAAAAAACAATTCTTCTTGGCAATGAGTTAGTACTTCTCAAGTAGTATGAGATATTTACAACAATCAAAATAATTTAATCTGGTCTTACTAAATATCCTACAATCTATATTGTAGTAAAGTCCTATTTTTTTTTTCATTTTAAAGTTTGTTAATGGGCCAAAACTTGGAAACACTCAGAAATTTACAAATCCTGAAAAGAATGCTAACTGATCTGTAATATTAAAGTGATTAGAAAAGTTTACTGATCTTATTGTCATTCCCAGTGTTATAGATTAAAGAAAATTATTTGTAAAAAGTTTGTGAAATTGTTTCTGAGGGTGTCCTCATCATGATGAAGGTATCATTAAAAAAAAAACTCATAGGTTTATGAAGAAAATTTCTTCACTTGGTGTTCTTATACTAATACAATGAAAAAAGAAGGAAGGAAGGAAGGAAGGAAGGAAGGAAGGAAGGAAGGAAGGAAGGAAGGAAGGAAGGAAGGAAGGAAGGAAGGAAGGAAAGAAGGAAGGAAGGAAGGAAGGAAGGAAGTTTTTAGATATAAAAAGGTACCTTTGTTTTGATCTGAAAACTAAAAGGAAGCAAAATTTATCCCAGGGCAAGTTTTGTTCAGCTTCCTCACTGTGAAATCCTTTTATTGAAAGTTATCTGAAGATATTTTTTCTTGATATTTATATATAATAATCGATGAGCTATTGTTGCTACAAAGTCTTGCATAAGTTTATTTAATATATGTCAAATAAGCCAAACAAATTTGGCCTGAAATTTTTGTTGGCAATAGATAGTGAAAACAATTTCTTATTCAACAGAATCCATTCATGGGAAAAAGATGATTCTAGAAGCAACAAGAACAAGGTACCTTACTGATATAGGATTGAAGCTCATGAAACCATTATTTAACAAAAACTACAGCATAATCTTTGGAAATTATTTTACAATGGTTGGTCTTTCCTAGAAACATGCAAAGCTGGGACTATTCATCAGAATTGTAGAGAAACTGCAAGGTAACAAAGACATGCAGGTCACTTTGTGAAACTCTGATTTTGAAATCAGGAGAAAAGATTGTAGTGACATTGACTTCTTGCAGGTGTAACAGATCCAGATCTGTAACTATTATGAGTACCCTTCTTCCAGATTTCAAATTGCAGTAGAGAGCAGCCCAAAGAAAAAACAAAAAAAAATTTATACTATCCTTTTTTTTTAACAGAAAGAATAATGTTATGAGTTTTTGTTCTTGACTGCATTTCTCGGTGAAAGCAATAAAAAAATTACCTGTGCGTGTTTTCTAACTAAAATTTTCAAGCCATGGCCCTTATTAAGAACTGTGTAACATTTTAAAAGGCCTCTAATTCAAACATCAGCTACAGATAATATATTCAAAAGGTGAGTGAAAAGCTTATTGCAGAGATTCCAAGTAGCAAATCTGAAATTAAAACAACCATAGTTGAAGATGGACAAAATAGGCAACACTAAAGATGCTACAAATTCCAGAACAGAGCTACAAATAAAGACTAAAAAAAATCTATTTGTAGCAAATGTAAGACAAAAAAGTACAAAATGAAATTTTAAAATAAGTGATTACAAGGCAATATAGTTGATAACATTTTATTTCTCCTGTCTTTGCAGATCAATTGTAACTATAAATATTTACAGATATAAATTGAAAAGAGATATTGCAAATTAAATTAAATTAAATGGAGTTATTATAAATTTACTTTCAAATAAATATTTTCAATCTAGATTTGTCTTGTGGATTAAGAAAATAAATTTATATTTAAACATCTTAGTTTTTTGAGACATTCTTTAATTCTAGTTTTTCTAAAACAATTTTGCCAATGGTAGATTTTTGTTCTTTGTGGATATTCAATTTGTTCTTAATATTTATTCAGTTACACTACATCTATATTTATACTTCTTCTCTCCCAACAATCATCTTCCTAAATTGGAACTGAATTAAGATTGGAGTGACCAAAATATAACCCTACCTATAGGTTAGGGGATAAAGAGCTGGCTTCAGAATCAGCAAGACCTCACTTCAGGTCTATTCTCTGACACGTGCTGGACTAGTTGTGTGACATTGGGGAAGACAACCTAAGTGTCCTAAGAAATTCACTAAGACTATATAATTTGAAAAGCTGTTGATCTTCATTGATAAAGGGAATTTCCTTACTAATATTTCCTGTACTAATAAAATCATGAGTCCTGTTTAAAAAAGAAACTAAGTACATGATAATTGAAACAAATTTTTGTTGTTGATCATGATAAAGATAGTAAATATAATTAACTCCCAGAAAGAATTCCCTCAAAATGTCCCAGTTTGCTGTCATGTAAATTGTAAATTCTACATCAGATTATAGGCAATTTTAATCAATTGCCCAAAAGGCAATTCCTTTATTGACATTTGTCATAACATAAAGAGCATAGTTTGCTATGTCATATTTTTCCAACTTTCTTTGAAGGGAAACATTAAAGCAATGAATAATACCAACGTTCTTGCTTTTCCTGTTTTTAAGGCCTTAATACTTTTTGGAATCTTGCCATTCATATATCACCAGTAAAAGAACTTTTGTTGTGGCTCAAAGCAAATGTTTTAAGTTTTCTTCTTATTGTGACTTCATGTTCATCTACTATTGATAGGGAATGAAACTAGGTATATATGGATATGGGGCAACCTTGATCAGAACAATTTCACCAGAATAAACCTAGTTCTAGCTCTTATGTCCTAACAGTAGCATCAATACTCTTTTCCAAAAGCTCTGATAATCCTGATGTGTCTGTATATTGGAATCGTTGCAAGGCCCTTTGGAAACCCCTCTGGCCAAGAGCTTTCAAAGGATAGTTGAGAGATGAGATTCCAAGGGGTCCACAACTATCCCAGTTGAAAACCTCTCTACCACAGGGATTTGGTTCATGCCTTCAAGCAATCTGCAGCCTGTGACTTTGTTCAGCTGCATATGGCCCATTGACAGTCAGCAGCTGTCAGGCCTCCCACACCCAGCTGGCCAACTGAGACCTTGTCTAGACATGTGTAACCAACAGACACAGCTCACCGCTTCAGTTTGAGCATGGTAACAACTGCTGTTTAGAGGTATCTTACTGGATCAAATGGAATGAGAAGTATTGATTAGAAAATTAATCAGGATGAACCAGTCAACCAGACTGCATTAAAGTTTTCCGGCCATGAACAATGAATACATCTATACATGTATGGCCCAAATCACAGGCAAAGAAAGATAAACCAACATGTTCATCAATTGTTTGGTTCTTCTTCATCAAGGAGTGATTTGGACCATAAACGTGTCCTGAACATGCCAATCACCTGTTATGTTTCCAAGAAAAATCTTGCTAAAATAATGGTTTTATTTGTAAAGAAATCAGTACTCAAGTACAAAAAACCCAATGAGAAAATAATTTGAAGAACTAGACAGTTGTTTTTCTAAAATATATTTTAAAATAATTACACAAGAGAAAATAACACCACCATCTTACAGGATGTTCCAAGTCTTAATACAGATTTAAGCTTTATTAGTTTAAAACTACATTATGGCTTCCCCCCTGCCCATCTCCTCAATATCTCCCTGTCATGCACACATGCACATATACACATTAAATATAATCTAATTCATGATCATTTTTTGTCCTGAGAGATAAAAGAAATTCATAATTTTTCAAATAAATCTCTTTTTGAAGGATTTTAAAGCTCATCTTCAAATCCTATACTAGTTATAAAATAATTTTGGTAAGCTGATTCTATGAAGAATTTATTTTTTGTTGTATATGTATATATGTATGTGGTTTTTAAAGGTCATTAAGACATCTCAGAAGTCTCATAAATATCCGTGTATGAATAGAGAAAGGGAAATTAAGCAAAATTACAGGACCATATACTAAATGAAAAAGTTGTATTGGTTCCAGAAATTTCAAGGCTGAGAAGATAAGCTGCAAGTGTCTCACCAAACATGGGGCCCCATACAGCAATGTGCCAAAACAACACAGTTTGGTGCTCATTGTATCCTAATTAATACTATAATGAGCTTCCTTAGATAGCCAAATCCTTAATCAGCTCTATCAAAACTATGTCTGCTCAGAAAAAAAAGACTCATGTTAATTCTGCTTAATTTCTGACAGTAGTTAAGCACCATTAATACTCCATAATTTCATTATATGTTATTGTAATCATATCAGCATATATCTCAGCAGCTACAGAAGGCTCAATAGGCCGCTCATGAATTATCAGTCATGTGACTCTGTTTCACTAAGAGACTATCTTCCATCACAGCCAGACCTCCTTTGCCCTCCCCGCAGTCAGTAGCCTAAGCAGGTATTAATAAAGGTCTCCTTTTTTAAATTGCACTGCTCTAAATGGTCTTTAAGGGACCCAGCAGTAATCTCAAGATCCCTATATTTTAGCAGGAAAGCAGGACAGAGGAATTAATAAGAGCCCTTTCTGTGTAAACTGCTCCCTGCTCTAAGGCTATATCCTGATGTCAGGGCGCTAAGAGAATTTTAAATGCACAGGATGGATTGTTTGTGTTGCAAAAGCGAAACAGGGGGCAAAGGCTAAGAGACTTGAGAAAATTGAAAGACTGCCAGGGATGCTGGGATGCAAATAGCAACAAAACAGGGATAAATGCTGCTGCTCACATATGCAGGAGTCCTGCAGAAAAAAAAAAAAGGTTATTAATTTTCACCAGGCTGTATCTTACAGCTGGTAGCTCAGCATCAGTTTTTGGTGTAATGAAAATGGTCTGAGCAGAAGATAAATGGTTCATAAAGTGGACCATTTAGATGCAATCGAGGCTCAATCTGGCCAGTGACTAATCACGTCCCCCCAGTAAAGCTGAATTCCACTAACAGACTTTTTTTTTTCTGCTGTACCAGTGAATTGTAGTCGGGTCTAAGTTCAAGGCAGGCAGAGAATTATCTTGATTTATTAGAGCACTGCCTGGCCGTGCCACTCGCTCTGCTGAGGCTTTGTGGGCTTCTGCCCTGTTGCTGTCGGAGTGTAATTTTTACTGTTCCCCTGTGAGTAGTACACAGCATCATTTTCAGCTGCTAGAAAAATGGGCTGCTTTTGCACCTGTAATTTTTCTTCTTTTGCTGCTGAAGGTATATAATATATCTCTAAAGTGCGTAATAAGTTTCTGAAAAACGTGTTTTTAAAAGAAATTGATTCCAATGGTTTATAAACCCAAGCAAGGCCACATAAGGAAATGCACCAGATTGCAAAGGTATGCTTGGTTGAAAAGACAGCCATTTTTTCCCTTCCATTTAGTAAATTCAGACTTCTAGTCCAGAGTATAATTTCAGACATTTCCTATACAGTAGCTGCTTCTCATAATGAACTCTGATCAAATAAAAATGTTGTTTATATTGAGACTTTACAAGTCCTGATTACGTATAAAATAGAGTAAAATCTCTCATAATGACATTTAATTGTGAGAAAGAAAAGATTCCAATAGAAGAGCATTCAGCTGCATTTGTTCAATGTTCCTTTGCATAATGTCGTTTATAGATAGTTCAATTATGACATTATTATGAGCTTGCATATGAGTAACTAACAGGCTCCTTGTATTTTTAGACCTATGGAGAAAGAATTTGGGTAGGAGTTCCATTATACTTACTGGGAGTTATTCACAAAAGGCACATTATTTTTACTAGGCTTTTTAATGGAATTCAGCTCATTATTTTTGAGGTTTCATCCAAAATCTTACAAGCACTATCCAAAGGAAAGGGTTCAGATAGTAAGAAAAAGGAAAAAAGGGCTCCTCACCTCCTTGAAATTTCAGAATGAGCCTGCTGGCCATTGTAAAGAGGACAAATGTGGAAAGCTTTTGAGTTAGTTTGTACTTCGACTCACTAAGACGAGCTATTTTTTCCTTTTCTCTGAAGGGCCTGACAGATATGATAGGTAAACGATCAGGAATAAGTGAGAAAAAGTGTGGCTGTAAACCTTGGTGATCATACATCTTTCATAAAAGGAGCTCTGTTCCATCACTTGCCCCAGATCTCTGGTGTCAGACTCTCAATGGGTCCAAGTTTTCTGAAAGAGGTAAAAAATTATGGATTAATTATTTCAAGACCACCCTGTCAGAGTTTTTCCCTGCCTATTTAGTAAGAGGAAATATTCCCTGCTCATATGCTTCTTGGAAACATGGTTCTTTGAACAGTATATACCCTTACAAAAAAGCACAGATCCACACTCTGCAACTTAAACCCTTTTAATTATCAGTCAATCAGCAAGCTAGTTGGGAGGGATATAGATGGGAAAAAATGGAACATTTATAATTGTCATTATATGATAATATATCCCTAATTATAATTTTTGGTGACCCTGATAATATAATCTTAGAATGATTGCTTCTAGTTCTCTGAATTATTGTATAACCTGAACTATTATTAATATCCTAATTCCTACTCTCTAACTCTTCCCTTCCAATCTGTCCTTCTATAATTGCCAAGATAATCTCACTAATGTACAAGTTTCTAATAATTAGGGTACAACTTACATCTTCAGCCTTATTTTTCATCGCTTCCTTTGTATTTAACTATTTTATATATATTTGTTTTAATTCACTTAAATATTCATATTGTATGTATTTATATAGAATATAGATATAGGTATATTCTTGCTATCACATCTATGAGAATGTGAACATATTAAGAGGAGATATTATTTCATTCTTTTTATTTGTATCTCAGACACCTAGTACAGTGCCTAGCTCAAAGTCAGTTGATTGATTCATACATTCTATTTTCCATCAAGAATAAACTATTCTTAGCCTATTCTTTCCTGTCTACATGCATTTCCACAGGTTACCTGATTCCTAAAGGACACTTGTACTCCATCTCTGCCTATTGAAATCCTGGTGTTCCTTTCAGACCTGTTAATAGTCACATCTCCTTCAAAAAGTCTTTTCTGATCACTTCCAGATGAAAATGACCACTCTCTTTTCTTATTTATTATAACACTTTGCCAAGGTATAAATACCAAAACTAAAATTTTACTTCACTTCCTCTGTTAGGAGTATGGTTAGGAGTCATGTTATTTTTTTCTTTGTATTCCAAAGTTTAACAGGTAATCATCAAATGTCAGCTAGTCTATCAATAAGTATTTATTAAATTCCTACTATATGCAAAGTATTATCTGTTGAATTAAAGACATTTCAATAAATCATACCTGAACATTAGAATAATAACAGCACAAATAGATTCAATGGCTTGGCTCTACAGACTTTGTGTATAGCATGGAATAGCACACAAAATACTGGATGTGGTTTCAGGAAGACCTGAGTTCAAATCCCACCTTAGATATTTATTAACTATAGTCCCTTGGGAAAGTTATTTAATTACTCTTTGACTCAGCTTCCTTATTCTTTCTTTATGAGGGAGCTAGATTCAGTAATTCTAATTGCTCAGTTTCTTCATCTATAAGACAGAAGTAGATCTGATTACTTTGTGACATTATTGCAAAGATCACACAAGATAACATATACCAAGTATTTTATATACTATAAAGTTCTTTGAAGATGAAAATTGTCATGATCAGTTCTAATGAAAGTCATTATCAAAAGAATTTTGGAGAACATCCTGCCACTGAACAGGAAGATAAAAATTGCCCAAATGCCTCAGTCTATCTTTGCTTAAATTATTCATTGCATAGATCATTTATAGTAGGCAAAAAAATACATTTCAGTCAAATGGCATGATACACATTTTTTATGTAGGCATACTCTTTGCTCAAAGGTCACAGCTACATGAATGCATGTGGGATAAGAAGTTCTTCCTACTAAAAACAAGTTCATAATCCAGCCATGGAATTGCTCAATCCATTTACTGAATGACATTGAAAATATATCTCAGGAGGTTCTACATGATTATTTTAGTGCAAAATAATTTTAACCTGGAATTCTGGATTGTTATTTAGGGGGGTTTATTTTTTTTGTAATCAGATTTTTTTAGATTCCTTCTGAGAGAAGATGGTTTTAGCTAATTATGTATTTATCTAAGTACTTTGGCTATTAAACACCATATAAACTTTTGTATTTCCTTTTTAATTAAAGCTCCGAGCAATCAGAGAAGCCTTTAAGTAAAGGTAGACTAGATCTAGCATATATGGTTGACAATAGTAAAATATGAATTCATAGACATTGAAGTAGGTAGTATCTCATAGTCACTAATTTTTTGTGAGGAAGCTATAAAAAATGGAAAATGGATTTTGGTCAGAAGGGGTGGGATGAAAGATAAATACATTTGATTTATATGATATATAAGTCCTAGAAAACTAATTGTTTGCTCTTTTTTAAAGATAATCTTCAATTACTCTAAGAATCATAGGACTCTAAATTTGGAGATAATGGGAACTTTAAAGATCATCTAGTCCAATTTACTTGTCTTACAAGGGTGGAAAATGACTCAAAGAGATTGTGACATAATTCAGAATCACACAGCTAGTAAATGTCTGAAATAGCATTTGAATTTGGGCCTTCCTAACTCTTAAGTCCTACACAATATCTACTAATCTAGTCTCTCTCCAATTTTGGATTAATAGAATATGAACTTGTTTAATGGCCAAGGTTCTCAGGATAACTTTGTAAAATAATTAGCCAATATAGTTTGAATTCAAATATGACAATATGGCCCATTCAACAGATTTTTACATTACAAACAAATTAAAATTAAAACTTGTTCTAAGGATATTCTGTAAGTTGTAAATATTGGAGAATATATGGATAGACTGGATGTGACAATGAGAATGGAAAATAAGATTGAGAACTGGTTGAGGCACAGACAGTGGTCCAAAACTTTGATTTATACATGTAGACAATTTATATATATCTGTAAACCTTTTTTTATTTTCTAGTAGAACAATGTGCTCTAAATTTGTGCCTGTGTACAAAAGGTGAAAAAGGGAGGAATAGATAGATCAAATTATCTACTTCTCATTCATCCTGGAATTCAAGCATACTAATTAGCTAATTGTCTCTTGATTAGTTAATTTTAAAAATATTTTTAAAGGCCAGCTGGCCCAAATTATTGAATTTTCTTGTTTACACTCACTTAGAATAAGTGATCTGCAAAGGTTATTTAACAACAATAATATTAATAATGACAATATTAACAATCATAGTCATCTTCACATAATGTGATGCTGGATGTCCTGTCTCCATATTGACTTCAAAGAGTGTCTTTCCAAACCATAGTTTAAAGGATTTTAATCAGCAAATAAAACAATATATATCATCTA